>NW_012267327.1:251315-493658 GCF_000151885.1 Dipodomys ordii
GGGGGGCGAAGAGGGGAGCCAGGGAAGGCTGGGGTGTGGAGGGGAGATGGGAAGATATGGGAAGGGAAAAGAAAGGAGGCAACAATGCTTGATAAGAAATGTACTCATTACCTTGCTCGTGTAATTGTAACCCCTCTTTGTGGTATTTTCACAATAAAAAAAAGCATTAAAAAAAACTAAACTGGTTAGGAACTAACTGTATTCTTTTCTTCAATTTGTGCACATATGCACGTACATTTTCCCATATCAAATGCTGTTTTTAATTAGAAATTATTACATGACCTGGAAAATATATCATTTGAGGGAAGTAGAAATTTTCTGAACAGATTAGCTGTATGTTAAAATTATTTTAGTCAGGTTTATGCCTGTAACCCTAGCTATTCAGAAGGCTGTGATGGAAGGGTCACAGTTTGAAGATAATCTGGTCAGAAGGTCTGTGAGACTTATCTCCAAGAAACTAATCAGAAAAAGCCTGAAGTGGCTCTGTGGATTGTTAAAGAGCTAATTTTGAACAAAGAAGCTCAGTGGCATGGCCCAGGCCTTGAGTTCAAGGCCCTAGACCAGAAAAAAAAATAAAAACACAAAAACAAAACACAATTATTTTAGCAATACAATAGAAGCAATACAATTTCAAGACCATCTGAGATAAAAGAACAGGACCACATTACATGTTACCCAATGACTAGGCGTGGTGGGGTGCACTTCTCATCTTAGCTATTCAAGAGGCTGAAATTGGGGGATTGTGTTTCTTACCCAACCTGCATTTTTGACTGAATATTATTTTCTTCTTAGTTTTTAGTACACTGGAAATGGACCGCAAGGCCTCTAACATGTTAACTACATACTAAACATCTAAGCTATAACACTAGGCATTCCAATGGTATGAAGCTAAACTACATTATAGGTACTTCAATATGTCATTAAATATTCTTTTTTGTATGTTTTGCATTGTAAAAATGCTGTATATATAAAGGAAACTTTATCTTAGACCAAAAAAGGCTTTATTACATATGTGTGATTCTAACTCTGGTAAAATGTACAAATTAGAGGATCATGGTGGTCCAGGAGAAAAAGCAAAAATTTATCTTCAAAATAACTAGACTAAAAAGGACTAGAGTTGTGACTTAAGAACTAGAATGTGGGTTGGGAAGATGGCTCAGTGGTAGAGTGCTTGCCTTGCATGCATGAGGTCCTGGGTTTGATTCCTCAGCACCACATTAGCAGAAAAAGCTGGAAATGGCAGGGTGATTCGATTGGGAGAGCACTCCCCTTGAGCTCAAGATCTGGGGGACAATGTCTAAGCCCCAAGACCGGAAGAAAAAAAAGCCTATCTAAGACGTGTAAAGCCCACAGTTCAAATCACAGTAACACCAAATTAAAAATAAAATGCTATCAGTATAGTGAAAATAGTGATACAACCCCAAATCCCTAAAGAGATATAAAAAAAATCTTGTTCATTCTCTCATTTCATGCTCATATCACCTTATTAAACAAAAGAATGAAACGTATTAAGGCATATTTTAGTCATTAGCATTAAAGCCAATTGGGCTGTTTGACGCACTAAGGTTCAACTTAATTGGAACCTAGTCTAGGTTTCCCTCACACATCAATTTGCATTAAACATTTAAATATTAGGACCAGTAGAGCATATTAGTATGTATTGTAATACCATAACTCCAGAAACTAAGTCAGAAAGATAGAGAATTTAAAACCATCCTAGACTACATATTAAGCTCAGGATATTCTGAGCTACTTAGTGAGACATTGTCTCAAAGAAAAGAGAATAAATGATAAACAACAAGATGAGAGACATACAGACATGGGAAGGAAGGAAGGAAGGAAGGAAGGAAGGAAGGAAGGAAGGAAGGAAGGAAGGAAGGAACGAAGGAACGAAGGAACGAAGGAAGGAAGGGAGGGAGGGAGGGAGGGAGGGAGGGAAGGGAGGGAAGGGAGAGAAGGGAAAGGAAAGGGAAGGAATGGAAGGAAGGCCCTTAAGATCAATGAAGAGAATTTATTCAATGAAGAGAATTTGTTTTTATTTATTTTTAATACACTCAGAGTGTCAAAAATAAGGTATGACACACAGCATGAATTCATTAAACATGTTGAATAAATGCATACATTTAGTTTTGAACAGATGGACTACAATGACAATGTGCATTTTTAGAAAGCAGATGTATAAAAATGCAAAAGGAATGTGCACACACATGTGTATTTTTGTATATACTCATGTGCATACATCTGTGGAGTACAGAGCTTCAGACCTTGTCTAAAATACTTTACGTGAAACATGAATATATTTCTTCTGGAAATAATAAAATATTACAGACAATAATTTTTGTCATAAATCAGAGGCCTTCTCTGTACATTTAGAAATACTGAACTGTCAAAATAAAACATGTACTTTAAAGAGTATTTGATGTAGATAGTAGCATGGGAGCTTGGGAGGAATAATATCATTGCGGTTTATGGGCCTTTCTATCAATTTCTTTTTTTTCTTTTTTCTTTTTTTGTTGGTATCAACTGAATAGCTTGAGAGCCACCATTGAGAATGAGGTCCACCCCTGTTATGAGCAGGTGGTGGGCTGTTTCATTGTTCTTAGCATCCCTTTAGTGCAGATGCAAACTGAGGTCCCTTTCCATGAGATGACTTTGTGAGCAGCTGTGTTAAGCAATCTCATTTACCCATCTATATCCACAGGAAAGTATATAGGAAAAGCCTTGAAAATTACAATTATTATTCTTTGTAAAGTTTCCTCCAAAAGTGCTACATCGTGTTGTTTTCTTACCATATGAGTCTCAAGTTCCTTCTTCTCTCTGTTAAACATTTGTCCTTAATCAAAATTTATATAAAATTTCTACTTAAAGAGGATTGGTCATTTCGTTTCAGTTGCTTTGTGCTTTTCTTTCATCATAGGCAGAAGGCTTTGAATTTTTCAAAGTTCCAACTGGGTTCTTTTTTCTTTTCTTTTTCTAAATCATAAATTCCCTGTAGAGACATTCTTGTATTTCCAGAATAAGCATTGGTTTTCTTTTTTTAATATATGTATTTGTTTCTATTAAGTAGATGTACAAAAGGGTTTCAATTCTGAAGTCAATTTATGAATACAGTATATTGTAATCAATGTCATCACTTCCATCTTTTCCCCTTTTGTTTCCTCATCCCATCCCAACCCTCAAGTTTCATAGCTCAGCATTTTTTAATGTGCAGATTATTTGTTCATTTGTTCATCCTTCCTTCCTCCATTTGTGTGATCCCCCCTTATTGCCCAGAGCAGGTTTAAGCTTTCTGATTTTCATTTGTTAACAGTTCATGGGCTGTTCAAAGGAGTTACACCATTGGACACCTTCTAAAAATATACCATCCTTTAGTCAATTTATGTGTATACAAAATTGGTTTTCATAAAGGATGTTGTGAAAATGTCTTTCTCAAAGACGTTCAATTGTGGTTTTTACCAAGAATATATGAGAGCAATACATTTCCCCCTCATGAATTGTTCCATGCCTTCAAAGCTTTTCCCCCCAATTATGATGCATAAAAAGCATTTCACTATTACTAAAAATTGCAGTCCCTCAATCGCAGCTTGTTTTTCATCTTTTCATCTTTTTTGACCACTTGTTCTTTTGTGCTTAAATATTCATGTTTTTCTTAACATCATGTTTACTAATGAGTCCATATAGAGAGATGGAAAGCAATCATTTTATTTTATAGATAAGACATTTTGTCATGGTTGTTGCACATTTTTTAAAACTCATCACTTTATTGACTTTGTAAGGTATGGTTAGCTAGACAAAGGCTTTTTTGTTTACATGGCTAAATATGTTCTTTTCTTTTTAAAGCTTTTGTGTTTTTAACAATCTCTACTGTAAACTATGCATCGCTGATTTTGTTTTCTGTTATAATGCATCTGGAACTGATTTTGCAAATGGTTTAAATAGCGCTCCAATTTTACAAATGGATAGTCTGTATTTATTTCCAAGTAAACTATTCTTTTTTTCTGCTAAATTAAAATCTCACGTTGCTCACATATTAAAATCTTATCTTAAGGGATCTACTCCCGGATTGCATAGTGAGTTTGTTCCACAGTCCACTGGCCTTTGATTTCTGTTCTCTTAGCTAAAAAGGAAACTTCACTTTGATTTTCTGCTTTTTCACACTGCATTTTTAGACTTCGCCAGCATTTACCCCTTCATACAATACTAAAGAATGATATATTTCTTAAAAAAGAATCAGAATCATTTTAACTATGCATTGTATATAAATGTTTATAATATGCCATTACTGTTTTCATCAAAGAAAATTGTATATCTAATAAAGAAGCTGTACCTAATTGACTCTGGAGCCCTAGGCTGACATTGAACTCATTGTCTTCCTTCTTCAGCTACCAGAGTGCTGGAATTATAGGCCTATGCTTTCATGACAAGTATAGTTTTAGTTTGCATAGTTTTATTTACAACCATACTTCAAAAATATTGGTATCTGTCTTGTACAAGAATATGTTATAATGATTCTATTTTATTCTTTATTTTTGTTAATTATGTAATAGGCCTAATTAGAAGTAAACTGTTAGCACTGATGCTCATATACAGGAGAGAACATGGTACATGTAAATTCCAGGCATCCAGAGAGGACTTTGGTATTACCGTGTGTTCTGATAAGTAGTAACTCCTGTATGCACATTTCATTTGTTATAACTTCCTTTAATAGGTTTTAAGCTATTATTAAATTTCATTATTAGAGTTTATAAAATTTTAACAACATAAGTAATATTTTTTTTCATTTTTTGATATTTAGTACTCAATGTAATAGCAAGGTCTTTTGCTAAGATTAGCTGGCAGGAATACCCTTTACCAGATTCTCTATTTGATTCAGTCCAAAGAGGAGTTTCTGTTTCTAACCAGAGCCTCTGATTTTCTAGATTAAGTGGTTAGGTTGTTGAATGTGTCTAGATAAAATATATGTGTCCAATAGATTTATAATACATTTCCTGCAGGAAAAATTGCACTGTTTAATTATAAGTCTTTGTTATAAAATGTCAATTAGGTCAAACACCTCCAAATTGAAATATTCTTATGAATTTTAACTAGAAGTATGACAAATTTGTTTAACTTAAGGTGCAATATAAGAGAGAGTTATTCTTCAAATTGTGCTATAAGAGTGTCATTCATACCTATAAAGTGTATCTATTTATGTTTGATGTATGAAAAATATATTCAAAATCTGTTTTTCATCTATGTCTATTGTATTCTTTGTAACTTTGGTGTCTTTTATGACAAAATATATTGGTTACTAGTCTGGAGCTTTAATATTTATAATTTTCATATTCTGGGGAAATTTGCAATTTCAATATTATAAGACACTTTAAGCTTGCATCTAATTAAAGGATTTTTAAAAAATCTTTTCTGATGTATTTTTCTCTAAGACATGCAATTTGTTTTTCCTTACTTGTAACATAGGGCTCAATAAGGATTCCAGATTTGCTCAATGCCATTCTACTCTCAGTCATGCTTATTCTGGAAGTTTTGGCTTGCTAGCTTTGGGTTTTCATTTGGTTTTTATTTTATGCCCAAATCTATCTAGCATGTTCATATATTTATTATTTTTATTCATTCATGTATTCATTCATTTCACTTAAAGCACCACAGCTCAAAGGAATAGTCCATTTCCAGTCTCTCCCTAACTGTTCCTGCCATTGGAGCCCCTATTTTCTGTTGTTTCTTCTACAGGTGCCTGTTGTTAACACAATCTCACAGTCTCCCTATCCTGATGTTCCAAGAGAGGCCTTCTTACATTTTGCCATTGCAAATATTTTTTTCTGTAGAATTTTTGTATTGGGGCTGAAAATATTTTTAGAAGGAGTTTGGAGAACGTGCCAAACATTTTCAGCCACACAGATCATATATTTCACAATTGCATTGGTTTTTGCTTTGTTTGGGTTTTGCAAGTACTAGCCACCGAGGTTGTGGGAAAATATGAGATTATTTTTTATCCCACACAGATAGAGAATAAATCTGGGTTCTGATTCCTGTAATAATTTATAGCCTCTGCTTCTCTTTCTTAGGTCTTTGTATTATCATTAGGAGCCTCAATTATAACAATTTTCTTGCCTTTCAAGTTACCACTGTTTTGAATTTCATTCCTTAAGACAAGTAGCTGGTTATACATATTATTGCCAACCACTTCTTGTTTTGAAGATTCATTCCAATCCCTCATACACCTATTCTTTTAAATAAACATTACTAGTAGCTTTTGAAGCAGGATGGTCTCTCTCTGCAAAAGCCACCTAGTCCTAGATGAGATTTTATTCAAATAATAGTGAGAGGACCATTTAAGCTCTTAGAAAAACCTAGCTTAAAAGTTATATAGCCAGAAGCTATTGCCAAAAACATACAGATTTGTTCAATGAAGAATTTCTGCCAACACACCTGGGGAGAGCTATTGTGGCTTTCCCACTGGCATGAGCAGCTACGCCCAGATACACAGTGTGTCTCTGCCTGTGAGACTGATGGTGGACAGAAACACCGTGACCACCCATGGACTAAATGGATCTGCACTGTCCTAGGGTTAGATTTCTGGGGTGAGCTATCTGAGTGAGCAGTCTATGCTACATAGCAATTTCCTAGAGTTGCAAATAAATTCACAGTCTTGCTTTCTTAGTGGCAGATAATTGTTGATAAATAAGTTAGAGTTTTTTTGTACCTGAAACATGGAGAAAAATGGAGAATTCACCTATTCTTACTGAATTTGACTCCTCATATTCTATTTCTAATAGAAACCTGACCTCTGTCATTAAATTTATTATATTTGAAAGAAATTTGTATGCATCTATCTATCTATCTATATATACATTTTTCTATCTGTATGTGTTTGTGTGTACATGTATGACATGTATATATGGATAGATGGATGCATGGATGAATATATGTATATATATATGGGTATATGTATATATATATATTTATATATGTTTCATTTGGAAGACAATTAAAAAATACTTAAAATGTTCTTTCAGTATGGAGATTCCTTAAAAGACTAAACATAAAGCTCCCTATGATCCAGCAATCCCACTCCTGCAAATTTACCTAATGGTCACGAACAAGGCCACCCTAAAGCTATCGGCATAACTACGTTCTTTGCAGTATTATTTACCAGAGCTAAGATATGGAACCACCCCAAATGTCCCTCAGTAGATGAATGGATCAAGAAAATGTGGTATATTTGCACATTGGAATCTAATGATTCCTTCACCGCATTCATAAGAAAATGGAAAGACTTAGGGAAAAAAAATATTAAGTGGAGTAAGCCAGACCCAAACAAACAGGTTCCATGATTTCCCTCATTTGTAATAATTAACACATGTCTAGGATAGTCCTAGCAGAGGATCACAATAGCTCAATAGCTATGTACATATGACTATGGAAGATGATGCTAATCAAAATGAACTCCAAGATATGGAAACAATAATTCTTTATTATTAATTTTGTTTTGTTTTGTTCTTTTTAATGTACTGTGTAAAATTATTTCTTTTTCCCTTCTTTTATTTCCCTTTGGTTTATCCTCTGTTATCACTGTTTTTTTTTTTAAATCGGTACCCTGTTTGTTGTATATCTATGTTTATACCAATTGGGAAAGGGAAGGGGAATAACAAATGGTGAGACAAATGACAAAGGGTGAGCCAATGCAACCGCAATATTCACAAGACATTGTGTTGAAAATGAATTTTACAACTTGAGAGAGAGGGAAGTGAGGGGGAGGGAAAGTGGGAGTGGGAGAAAACAAGGGAGGGGATAACAATGTTTGACAAGAAATGTACTCATTACCTTACTTAAGTAACAGTACATCACCTTACAATTCAACAAAATAATTTTTAATATGTTGAAAAATGAAAATAGGACAAAATAAAAAATGACTTTTCAGATAAGTAATTCTAAGTACCTATAATTGAACTACAAATCCAAACATGCAATTATTCGTACTTCATTTTGTGAATAGTTAGCACTTTACAATAACATGCCATAGTTGTGACATGTAAGGAAAGTTAACAAACATGAAAGGAAATATAATACTAGCTTCTGCAAATGCATTCATTTTAAAGAATAAAATAGAAACTTTCATAATCAACTTATCCTTGTAATTTTTTCTTAATCAAGATCACTTCTTTTCCTACTTAAAAAAGTTTAATCTTTTTAGATGTGAAAAATAATTACATTTCAAAACATGTCATAAATGTAGGCAGTTTGGGCACAAATGAAATGAGTAAGCATTTGTTTTGCTTGTCGTTTTGATTATTTAGCACATATTTGATTTCACAGCAAGAGTTTCCATGGTTACTCTTTATTGACATTTTGCTTAAGCATGTTTCCTGGGACAGAAAAAAAAAGTCATTTTACAAAAGTGAGCCCTACTCCATGACTTTACGACTCCTATTCACTCTGCCAATTCTGAACAGGAAACCAGTGGCTCATCAGAGTAGCATCCTGTACACTTTTGTCCTGAACTCACTACTGTGGCATATTATTTCTTTCTTTCATATTATGTGATCTCTCTAGTTGTAAAAGTTATCAAACAAGCAATCCTTAGAAACAAACCTGATGAAGAATGGAAAAAAATAAGAGCTTAAGACAGCTACTTTACAAAAATTAGAATGCTTTTATTTTTACTATCATATCTTTTATTTTTACTAGCATATATACTAACATATTTATTTTACTAGACTATATTAAATTGTAGGTAGTACAGGTTTCATTATATGACACTTCCATTCATGCACATACCTCCTTGTGTAATATATTCACTCTATCCTTATCCCCCTCTACCCTACTTCTATTTCCTTTCTCTCTACTTCCCTAGAGGTCTCTCTCTTGCTTTTATCATCTTGGTTTTATCCCTTTCTTTCTCCCCCCTGCTTCCACCCACTCCTTGCTAGCTTCTACACATGAGAGAAAACATGTAATACTTGCATTGGTATATCCATTCATTTCACTTAACATTATGATCTCCAGTTCCATCCACTTTCCTGTAAATGACATATTTTATTCTCCTTAATCACTAAGTAACCTCTATCACATGAATATGCCATAGTATCTTTATCCAGTCATCAACTGATGGGCATTTAGCTCATACTGTAATTTGCTTATTGTGAATGGTGCCCAGATAAACATACATATACAAGCTTCTTTATTATAGATGAAGAAATACTTTGACTCAGTAAGTGAAACAAGAGGACAAAAAATAGTTGACAGCTTAGAAGATTTGGCTATTTGTGATTGTGGATATATGTGCACACCACTGTAAACACATATTTTTCACCACAGAAAAGGGAACCTTTATCATCAGAAAATTTACTAGTGGTAATAACAGTGAATCACTGGCAATATACACTAGATACAATGTGTGTGTGCACATCTGTGTTGTGTGATTGAGTGTATGAGTAAGACGCCACATTGTAAATTGTATTGTTAGATAATTAATATTTTATCCATAGCGTATATCCTAGATATAATTGGGTTTTAAATTATGTAATTCCAAGGAGATCTTGGGCTGATAGATTACACAAACTCTGAAAAATACTTGCAACACGTTAGGGCTCATCTGCAATCTATGTTGCAGATTATTAGAGCTTTGATGTACATTTCTACCCCAAAGGAAACTATCTGCTTCATCAATTAAATCAGATATGCAGCCTCACTTTATAATAGACAATAAATTTAGTATTCTACATACAGTCATATATGCTTAAATTTATATACATGTAATTTTATGTAAGAATATATTGTGACATTGAAAATCATAAACTTAAGCATAATTTATATAAAATAATTTCTGCTCTGGGCACTCATTTAAGGACATTTAGCAACTCTTACTTACTGAATTTAGAGACTTCTGTGCTTCATTCACAGAACACATACTATTAGCATTGTTGGTTACCCACAACTCAGGGTCTGTTTCCTGTGAAACATTGTCACTTCCTGTGACTATTAGCATCATCCCTAAAATCTCATAAAAATGAGAAGGCATATTTGTTATAAGTACACATCTACTGAATGTAGGCATCTTCACACATCCTTAAGTGACCAAAACATGCCATCAGGAAGAAGCAAACAGACAGAACATCAGGAGGAACAACAACAGAAAGGGACTCTGAATAAAATTGTTTTATCATGTTACTTCCTAGAAGAATAAATCATGAACTTGGTGGAATCACTCACAGCACAGCACTGTAAGAATGCTGTTTGAATTGGAAAACATTTCTCATCTTGCATATAAACTACATAAAAAGCTTATTTTTTCTGAAGTTGTTTCTTACCTACTCTGTTATTTCCACAAATGCTCATGTAAAATGTTCTGCCCAAAGTTCTCAAAATCAAATAGCAGAAGGGATATATATATATATATATATATATATATATATATATACACATATACATATATACACTTATATAAAAATGTATCAAAAATAGTGTATGATCTACTCCTCTCTGCCTTCCTTCTGTGATGATCAACTGAAGCCATGAATCAAAATTAATCCATCAATTGAAAGATGATGGAGGAGGAGGAAATCGAGGGGGGATGTTTTTCCTTTCTTCAGAATTCCTATAAATCCTCCCTTAATTTTTCCCAAATAATTTTGATTTCCATTTTCCATTTTTCCTTTTCTTTGTTCTATACATTTCATTTTGACAAAGTTGTTGTTGGTGTTTGACACATTATTTTATTTGTCCTAAGCAATCCAGAAATATACAGTAGTCCTACCACAGATTAGTTCCTTCATGGAAAGGAGATGGGACAGTGTAATGAAGAGAAGGCTGAAATTGAGTACAAATTCACTGGTCTCCCCCGAGTAGTTCCCTCACAGATTGAAGGGGAGAGGTTGCCATATTTATGACCCACAGTACATGTGGCTTTTACTAGTTGTACTAACAAATTGCATATTGATCAAGAGTGTAGAAAACATTTTCTCATGCATTTTATCAGAGAATAAACCTAGACTACAAAACATAGTTAATTTGCTAGAATCTACTGGTAGTAGAAACTAATGAGATAAAAAGTATAGGAGGAGGCAACAATGCTTGATAAGAAATGTACTCATTAACTTGCCCATGTAATTGCAACCCCTCTGTACGGTATTTTCACACACACACACACACACACACACAAAGATAACAGGCAGCTAAAAGAGCAACTAGGAGAATCAGAACCAAAAAATTATTTTTAATAAGCTTTTTTTATTGTGAAAATTCTGTACAGAGAGGTTACAATTACATGAGCAAGGTATTAAGTACATTTCTTATCAAGCATTGTTGCCTCCTCCTTTGTTTTTCCCCTACCATCCCTGTCCTGTCAGATAAAATGATGTTGGGGGACTGGGAAGGTAGCTCAGCGGTAGAATGCATGCCTTGCAAGCATGAGGCCCTGGGTTCGATTCCTCAGCACCACATAAACAGAAAAAGCCGGAAGTGGTGCTGTGGCTCCAGTGGTAGAGCCCTAGCCTTGAGCTGAAGAGCTGAGCAACAGCGCCCAGGCCCAGAGTTCAGGCTCCATGACCGGCAAAAAACATTTAAAAAAAAATGATGTTAGGCAAAATGAACCCCAAGATAATGACACAAGTGGTTTTTTCTTTCTTGCTATTGTTTCTAACATAAGGTGATTGGGTTTTTTTTGCTTTGTATGTCCCTCCCCCACTGTATAACCCCTGCTTGCACTGTATTTGACATAGGTATAATTTGGGGAGGGGGAAGGGGAAAAAAACAAATTGTTTAAATAGGAATATAGTTGGCCCCATTGCAACAATGAGATGTACAAAATGCTATGTTGAAAAATGATTTTACAACTTTAGTGTGGGGGGAAAGTGATGTTGTGGAGATAGGAGGGCAGGGATAAAAAGGTATTTTTAAGCTCTTTTATATGTTATGTATCTATGCAACTATTAATCCTTAGACAGTTTTTAAATGTGCATTTCTAATGGGCATTAAAAAGCATCCATTTTTCAAGAATTTTAAATTTGAAAGAGGAATTGGGGAAGCACTACCATTCTGGCCATAGTATGAGTTGATTCAGAAAGAGAATAAAGGGGTCTGGGCCATGTTCAGCAACCAGAAGAGATTTTTCTGACTCACTTAACAAAGTGAGATAGCTAGACAGTATCTCCAGTATTGTCATTCAGCCTGTCAGAGTTAAATAAACCCTGGACAGTTTACCTCTACTGTACAAGACAAAGAAAATTAATTAGGGCAACACTGGGAAGATAATGCATACTGTTATCCCTGAGAACGGCAGAGTCTCACACATGTTAGACCAAAAATGCAAAGCCTTTTCAGGATTATCGTGTGTCTTGGCTTTGGAGTCGTTTGCCAAAGGCTTTATGTTGAAGAGGCCAATTCAGACTTGATCTCTGATTTCCTGAGAATAGCTATTTATTTCTAAAATAGTCGCCAGCAATCTTACTTTATGTGTTATAGTTTCCTTTTATTTTTCCTTTTGGATTCTTTCAGGCAATTCATTGAAAATAAGAAAAAAAATGTATTATCAACCCCTTAATTCTCAAATAAGTGCTTAATGCCAATAAAATATAGAATTTGGATTATAATCACTAAAAACCTTATTTCCACATTAATTTTCTATGAAAAAGTATAATAATATTTCTACATCACCATTTTTGAGAGACATCATATCATAATTTTTTTCTTTTATGAATCTGTTTCTCTTATAATGAAGAGTGCAAAGATATATTTGGTTGGTAATTATTCATTTCAATACCTGAAAATTATCTCTGGAAATCTCAATTAGATCTAAAGCACTCTCTTAATTCTGTTTGAACACAGCTCAGTATAACAGTTTCTATTAAGTTTGCAGAGATAATTACTGTTCCTAAAAATATAACAACACAACAGGCAGTAAAATCCTTGTTGCAAGGGGTGCCACAGCTCTGAGCCTGGCCCCCAGGAACAGTGTTTGGAAGAAGCCTCCAGTGTTATTTTCCATAATAAGGCCCACTGCCTGGCAGAACCCCTGGAAGCTACACAAACAGTAACACATCTGTTCCCTGAGAGGCAAAATGCTGAGTTTCAGCTGAGATGTTTATTCCTTTTACCAGACATTATGAAGTGGAGGGATCTTGAGCTGGCTGAAGGACAGTGTTGCTCTGATGCTATGCATATTCTAACAGGAAGAGCCAATTCTAGCAATGACCAAAATGACCCTTGTACTTGGAGTGATCATATTGAAGACAGCTATCCTTTACATAATGGCAGAATGAAAGTGCATTCTTTATTATGACTCCTTTTTATGTGAGTCAGGGCATAAAGCAGAAGAAAAGGATCATTTAAAAGCACATTTATCATCTTCTTTAGATGATTATTTCCAGGACTCATTTAGAAAATTGTCTTGATTCTTACCGCTAATGAGTCAATAAGATGTTTTTGCAATTTGCTGCCATACTTAAATTTCATGTCTTACTTTTTTATATTTTTGTTAGTCATGGGGGCTTGAACTCTATACCTAGGCACTGTCCCATAGCTCAAGGCAAGTGCTCTACCACTTGAGCCACAGTGCTACTTCCAGTATGTCTTACTTTCGACCAAAAACAAACAAAAATTGGGAGAAGACTTTTGTGTGAAAATACTTCTTTTGAGATAGGACAGAATGTAAACAAACAATTAATTTGGCAGTACAAGAGTAAAGCAAACTCCTTCAGGAATGCCATTGTTCCTGTTTTGCAAACATCACCTCTATTGTGCAAATAATCACAATTTTGTCCATTTCCAATTACTTCCTGAATATTTGGATTTTTGCTCTGGTTTTGAAAAGTCAGCAGGTTATGTCCTCGAATTCTTCCTTTTCAGTACTGTTTTCCTTTCTTCCTCATGTCTGTGTTGTTTTCTTCTTATTTTTATTTATATTTATTCACTTTTGTGGTACTGGAAACTAAACTGAAGACCTTCCTTACATTAAGCACTCACTCACTGAGCTACATCCTGCACAATTGTTTTAAAACTACATGCTATTTTTACGATGTTAGTTTCTCAGTGATCAAACTAAAAAGAAACATCTCTTAGAACCTATATCTAATCAACTCTGTTCATCTCAATTAATTCCTACCTGATCTAAGGCTTCATTTTCTGAATTTTACAGTGAATGATAAATTTAATATAATTGTTTTCCCATGTAGTTTCTGTCCTTTAAAGGAGTATTTTAAGCTCTTTTATATGTTCTGTATCAGTGCAACTGTTAATTCTTAGGCAGGATTATGAATGAGACAGGTTGCTGGCTTTCTAGGCAGAAATACTTCTACTTAACACACAGAGCAGTCTAACTTGTCATCAACTTTTAACTCCTACACAGAATCAAGATATCAGCATGGATTGTTAAAAAAAATTGAAGGTGGAAAAATTATTTCCATAACCTAGCAAGTGTCAGAGACTACGCTGTATACTATATAATGCAAACTAAACAAAAATATTCTTCTCATCAGAAAGCCTGTAGTCTGAAGACAGCTGACTTCTACTTAGGTAACTGAATAATTGATGTGACTTTATGTGTCTCAGTTTGTTTCATTGGTAAAATAAAAACAGTAAGTGTGGTACTTTACCTAAGAATGTTAATGTGAGGATTAAAAGAGAAAATATATGACTTTATATCATACTCATTGTCTAGGATATTTATTTTGAGAGGATTTTTTTTCCAGTGAAGGTAATATAACTTCTTTCCAGACTCTCCAATTAGCTATATATCAGAATTATCTCTATAAACTCCTAGGCCTACTCTTAATAATTCTGTCTGGACTTTTCCCTGAACAGAACCAAAACTTTCCACACATGGGTATATACAATCACATTAATCTATTGGTACACAATCATCCAGCTTTAAAGGATTATGGCAATTGTCTCAAGGCAGTTTCCATGATACCACCAGCTTTTCCTTTGATTTGGAATTTTCCATTCAGCATGTGCTCCTGCTTATTGCCATAGATTATTTATTAGAGGCATTTATTATTCCTAGCATTCATTGCACCATAATCACCCCTGTTTTCTTGAAGCCTCATGTTAACCTGGGACTTCCGTTCATAGAATCACCTTAGGGATGATACTGTCATTCCCATTTGAGGAATATTGAAACTGAAAATTAAAGTGGGTATGAAACAGCACAAACATTATCAAGGATCTAGCAAGTATGGAAAGCCACATCAAATCCACAATGCCTTCATCCAAACCTCCATAATGGTAAGCTGTGTGTTATGAATCTTACCTTAGGTTCCTGTCCCATCATGAGTTTTTCTTAGCCAGCCTATTATCCTCTCTTATTCCCTTATACGACATCATTTTTGATTTCTTAATCTCTGTAACTGGCCCTGTAAACTAGATGATGTGGAATACATACTTGCTGAATAAGTGAATGTCTGAATGAAGGGATTAAGTTAAGCCTGTAGAACAGAAAAGTCAAGGGGATGGGAAGGAAAGGGAACTATCAGGGTTTTTTTTTTCCCCTGTGTGCATCATCCTTTTAAGCAGCAAAAGTGAAATGAAGGGAAAAAAAAGGACTGCAGACCATGCTGAAGATGATTAAGGAGACTACAGAGCAGCTGTCAAAGCAAATATCAAGCAACATTAATAACTTTATAGCTCACCATGAAGCTGTCTCAAATATTTCCAAGAAAACAGGATCCTTGCTGTTGCACAGAGTAACTGAAACTAATAATCAAGAGAAGATTTAAAGAATTTTTTTTTGTTCTGCGTACCTTGAGCTACAGAAGTAAAAATAATAACAATAAAATGGAAAAGCCTCCTAATGGAAAAATACATGACTCAAAGAAAAATATTGTTGCATTCTTGGTATTTTAATTTAGGGCAGAGTTGATAAGAAACAAGATCTGCAATGTTCACCCCTATTATCTACGTTGTTTGAATAGTCAGACAATATTTCCAAATACCTGATGCCTATCCAAAAATAACCGTGTTGTGATACTAATCAAGCCTCCAGGATTCCCAAGAATTGTTTTTTATAAGTATTTCAGCCTATGTACACACATAAAACCAAAAATATGAGATCAGATACTATTTTCTATTCTAAATATAATCTCCTTTATTTAATTTGCAGTGTTCCCATACTTAATGTTCTTGTGCACTCATAAAAAAAATCACTGTTGGTTTCATTATAATGTTGGCTAGAAAAATCTGTTTCTTTGCTCATTTGCACATTTATTTACTGAGTAGAACCTTTCATGGGGTCTCTTTTGTGACATATGCATGTCCCTGTGTTTACATAATGAGCAATAAAGGAAACAGTAGATCAGATCTCTCGTCTCATTAAACCGACATTTGCAATAGTGAATATTAGGAGTAAAGCACATACAGTTTTCAAATTTTACTGAGATATAAATGTGAAACAACAACTACGATCATGCTTCTCAAGATTCTACACTTTTGCTGTGGAAAAAATAAGAGAACTACTGAGGAAAAAAGTTTAAAAAGTAATAATTCTGGAAAAATTAAGAGTAAGATAAATATAAGTAGGTGTAAAGGTTCATGGTGTGATGACAAACAAGAATGAGGTTGTACGATGGCTTCTGAGATGTGGATTCCTCAGTGTGCGCTTTCCATCTTTACGTTCAGTAACCTCACTTTTCTGAGTCTTCTGACCACGTGAGACGAACTTAAAGCCTTAACATTGTCTTCTGAAGGAAACTCACCCAAACTAAACTTTTTCTTTAAAAAAAATATATATTACCTAGTTTTGTACAAAGGAGTTGCCATTTAACAAAGTGATTTATGAATACCATATATCTTTTTTTAAGTATTTTCAATAATCAACAATTTTTTAGCTTTTTAAAATGTACTTATTTCTTTACTTATGCAACTCTAGCCCCTCTGTACATCACCTTGACAATAAAAAATAAAAAATAATAATACAATATGTCTTGATCCATGTCATCCGTTTCAAAATTCTCACCCATCCATTCCTTGCCCAACTCTCCATTCACTCTTTTTAATTTTTTAGGACATACATTAGGTTCTTGTCCACATTTCCCCCATCTTCTCTTCATTCCTCTATCTCTTTCCCCTTGACCCTCCCCCATCCCTTATGAGTACTCACTTCCTGGTATTTATTTTGCTGAACTTTGATTTTTAGATTGCTAAGGGATTACAGTATTTCATGCTTTAAGGGATCTCCCTTGAATCTACTGTTTTTAAGTTAATATATCTGTGTACGCTTGCATAGCACCCAATGTGTTTACTTACGATTCTGTAAGCCAAATCCAGCTTCCACATAGAAGGGAAAGCCTGGGACTGACTTCTTCCACTTAACAATCTCTTCTAAGCTAAAAAGACAACCTATGGAATAGGAGATTTTTGCCACCTACACATCAGACAAAAGCCTCATTTCTAGAATATACAGAGGACTTAAAATAATTAAGCTGTCAATACACCAGCAACCCAATTAATAAATGAGCTAAGGAGTTTAAAAAAAGGCTTCTCAGAAGAAAAAGAAGTGAAAATGGCCAATAGATGCATGAAGAAATTTCAAACAAAACTTTCAACCACAATCAAGCTGCAGCCATACAAACATTACTTATATGCAAATGGTCTTCATCATCCAAATAAATATTTACTTTTTTGAAACTTCACAACTTGACCATTGCCCTTATATCTGCATCTGATCCTGACATATAACAGGTGCTAGGTAAATGTTTTTGTTTTAATTCAATATATGATGGATCATTAGAATTCTGGCATTACTCTTCTAAAGGTGAACGTTTATATAACATTCCTATGTTATACTTTGAAACATGTGCTTTACTATGAGGATATAATATTTATTTTTAGTCATTGGGATTCCAAGGAACCAAATCCCCTAAGACAGATAGGGTACTCCTATCACTACAAAGGAGGGCTGTTGGGTTGTTTTATAATATTTATACATAAGAGATTTGTACGTTAGTTCTGCATGTGTTACTTGTATTAACACAGCTTTGAACACAGAGCATGGAAATCTTTGTATTTACAGTGGTGAGATTTACAAAGAAAACATAATGTTTATAGAAGGTACACTAACAAAAAAAATTAAAAAACAAACTAGGTTAGATAAAAGGATAATTTCCCAGAATTCAACTCTGAGTTAAAGTAGTATTGAAATAAATAATTATGTCAATAATTAGGAAAGCATTTAGATAGATAGATAGATAGATAGATAGATAGATAGACAGATATTGCTGAGAAGGTTTCTGGTTTTGTTAATCTGAAGGTTCCAAACATTCCTTAGAAAAAAATGAAACACTCATGGGATTTTAATTCAGAACAAGAGATTTAAGGAAACTCTGGCTGATTTTGATTTGGCTGAACTTTAAGGACATATATCTAATTCATAATGCTTTGATTTAGTAAACTTAACATTTAACATGGATACTGATTATTTTTAAATAATCAGTTCAAGTTTAAATGAACAGTTATTCTTGTCTCTGTGATAGATTTATGATGAAATATTAAGATACTAATCCCTAAATTCTAAATATTCCAGAATAAAATTCAAACTAGTGACAGATCTTTAACCTTACATCATATTTTTTTCAAAATTGAATAATTTATAATATTTAACATATTCATCTATATCTTTAAAGCCAATAATATAGTAAAATATTATTTTCCATAACAAAAAGAGATTTATTTTTGTCAAAATTATAATGGGATTAAAATTACAAGAGATGAAAGTTCACTAATTGCTCTTCATAGTTTGGCTCAAGAAACAGGATATCACATATCTATTGGTTTGATTTGATAATTAAACTATGCTGTGTCAGAAAGATACATCATTTACTTGTCTATAATACATCATCAATGAGTATATTGCTAACCCAGCTAATATATTTATAGTACACTAATCAGATTTGTTTCAAGGAGTAAAGAAGGAGAAAAGAGTATCTTACAACTTTTAGATATAGTCAAGTTATATTTAAGTTTCCAATAGAGAAAGTAATGTCAGTTCAAAAGGCCTTGAATAATTTCCTTTGATCCCGAAGTAAAATGACTTTGGAACTGTTGAGCAAGTATTGAAAAAAAAAATCCCAAGAAACAAAATTAACAGCAACAAAGCAAACAAACAAAAATAACCCAGCCCCTTCATAACTTCTAACAATAAAAACTTTCCTACTGGGACTATAGAGCTATTGATGTTCCATTTCCCTTCTCTAAAAACAATGAAACACTACAGCATTAAATTTTGTGGATCATATTTGATTTGCTTCTTTCCAGATACCAAAATTTTGTGGATTTATTTTTTAATCCAATTAGAGGCATATGCAAATCCTATCCCTTGTGTTCATGTAGTGAAAAATGCCTGAAGCTACAGGATACAGGAATTATTAGATATGCTTTTTTGTAAGTAGGAAATAGTAAGACAAAATGGCCTGCCTGAAGTTATAGTTTATAGATGGAAAAGGCACAGACAATTAAAATATGGATCTACTTAGGGCAAATTACTTGCAATCAAGCTGTAGCTAAATGAGCTTCTTGATGAGGAAGCCAAATTTATGTTGTTTCAAACCAGGGAGAAACATTAAAGAAGTTGAAAGGTGAGTAAAATGTTAGTATAGAAGGGTCCAAATAGGTTGATAAGAAAAGCGGTAGCATCAATTAAAATGATACTTTCTGAAATGTAAATACACAGGCCCACATGCACACCTACACAGCTATACACAAAATACCTCAACTTAGAAGACATGGTGAACCCTCATTGACATTGTATGAATATGCCCATCTCTCTCCTCACTGAACACGGCAGCTAGAGAAGCTCAATCACAGAACATGATCATTTTCTTCCTCAATTTGCCATGTACTGTAGAACATTTTATTTGAAAATGAAGTATTATTTTAATTCTAAACAACTGTTTCCATTCCTCTGCCCACATCTTCACCCCCCCCAACTCCACCCCCAACTCTCTGGGAGCAGCTCTTAGAACTGATTTTGAAAAGTTCTATTTGTTCATGAATTCAGAACTTACACAAAACAGGGAAGCTTAAAGGGTGAAACATCACATTTCTTTCTTTGTTAGTCAATGTACATTTTTTCAGGTGGAGCGGCATGCGTCAATTTCACTGAAAGCTGCATATTGTCTACGTGCATCTGTCTGAATTAAATGACATTAGGTATTTTGTAATTTGAAAAGGCATCAAGCTAGGCTATCTTTCATCCCATTTTGGTTGCATTGGGATGTTAGGCATAACAAGGCAAACAAAAGCAAGGTATAATACAGATCCATTTTGTCAGTCTGCAAGTACAGGTACATGAAGAAAGAGATCATTTACTGCTGGTATTTTTCCATATCTTGATTCCCTTACTATTTCATGCATTATATTTCACATGAACAAAATCTAAAATAATAATAATAATAAAAGCCTTGTCTCTAACAGACAAAAAATTCTTTCTCTTCAAATGATCACTTGAGAAATAAAAACTTTCTAAATTTCAAGAATTGGAAAAGATAATAAATGCCCATTTTTAGAACAAATAAGACTGAATCTAAGGCTTATCTGAATCCTTAGAGTTAAATTGTGACATTAACACTTCCCTGGCCAGGTCTGTTATTAAAAATCAGGCTAGAAAAACTTTCAATATCCCCAGTAGTAGTTTAAAGGGTGTCTTCTCTAGCTGACTTCTTTCTGGCTACATCTTCCTTTTAGCAGAAATTAAATAGAAAATACTTTCTAACACACTGTGAAAAATGTTAAGCTTTGAAAATGGGAATATCTTTGTTTCTTTCAATGACTTATAATCTTTTAGTTTTCTATTAAAGGAAAAAGGATATCATTACATAAACTGTTGCAAAGCCATATACAACAGCTGACATCATCTGACCTGAAGTGGATAAGATTTCCAGATTTTCCCTAGCTCAGCTTAAGAGGAAAACTTGAGGGAAACAGAAACATGTAGACACAGGACAGAGTTCATTGTTAACCCTCCCATTAAATATTAACTACCTGCCAAATTTGGGCATAAGAATGACATTAATGACAGTTGCAAACTTAGGGTAGGTGTAATATCTGTCTGCTTAAAGACTGGTGAGAAGCTTGGTGTGGGGGCTCCCACCTATAATTCCAGATACTCAGGAGGCTGAGATCTGAGGACTGAAGTTGGAAACCAACTCTATGTGACTCTGTTTCCAACCTACCAACAAAATGCTGGACTGGAGGCATGGCTCAATAGGTAGAGTATCAGCCATGAGTAGAAAAAGTCAAGTGAGAATATCAGCACAGAAAAATATAGAAGGAGATTATAAAGAAGGAGGAAGAGGAGGTGGAGGAGGAGGGGGGAGGAAAAGGAGAAAGTGAAGAAGGAGGAGGAGGAAGAGGAAGAAGCAAAGCAAGAGATTCATGAAAAGACCTTGGTGAAATGATGCTTAGGTTGGAGGCCGCTAACTCCAAAGCAAAAGAAATTCCTTCTGGAAAGTACAGAACTAGAAGTCAAGTGACCTGGATTCCACCCTGAATGTCAACATTGTCTAGCATGCAAACCCATGTGCAACAATTTATACTTCTGAAAGCTGTGTTCTCTCTTGCAAAATGCAAGGGCTAAACTAAGTAATCACATAGATGCTAGAACTATGGGTCTATAAAACCACTACACTATCAACATTCTCTGTTGTTTCTATCTTGTTAAATTTTCTCTTTTGGTTAGACAAAACAAATGACTTCTGGACCGTGAAGAGCTTGGACTCTTTCACAGAGTGGATTGTATCTACCCTACTTATAGCTGCTGGCTTGGTAACTGGCCTCATAGGCCCGAATTAAAGAATGTAGACAGGAGAGTCTCCAACCACTTTGATAAATTGTTCCGATCTTCTATAATACTCAAGTCCTTAGAAGTTATGGTAAGCTACTCATTTCATCGAGGCTTATATTACATTATGTCAAAAGATATCTATCCTTCTCTCTTGCTGTGGTGCTGTAATACACTTCTTTGGGGGAAGTAACTAGGCCATTTAACTTCAATTTCTCTCATAGTACTCAATAAAAATCCCCATCAACAAAAATGCCCATTCCCTTGAAAATCCTTTCTCATTCTTCAGAGTTCAAATGCCTCTTAGATCACCCTGAATAAGGTATAATACTTCTTTGTCTTAATTTTCTGGCTGATTACAATCACTTTCTCATTGCTGTGTGTCATTTTATCACAGATTCAAACAAATAATGGGACACATTACTATTCACACTAGGTAGATTAGTCTACTATTCTTTCCAGGTACAGTTTACTAGAAAAGTGAAAATGGCCTTATTCTCATGTCTGGAAGTTGGGGCCTCTTATTCTCTGATACATTAGATAAGCTTGCTCACATGATGTCAATCTTGGGACAGAATTAATGATTGGCAAGAGTAGAAACTGAGGCATCTAAGTCCCAGGACTCCAAATTCATTCTATTAGTCAAAGCAAATTACAAAGCCAACTCAGACTCAGGCAGGGAGACAGATTGTGCATTTGCTGAAAGGACCAGAAACATTAAATTGTTTAAGGACACAGACAAAACAAGGTGTGATTCACTGGGGACATATTAGTGTTGTCCACTACCTTACATAATTTTAAAATTTAGTTTCTGTTTTCTTAGTCCAAAATCAGTGTATACGTGCTGGGAAGCAGTGTTTTTAAATTCATGCCATTCTACCAAAAGTCTTTACACACTATTGGCATCAGTAAACATTTGTTGAATGAATAATGGATAATTAAAAATGAGTGAATGAATTAATTAGAAGTTAGCACAAAGATGTGGTAACTCCTATCGAGCAGGATGACGTTTCAGAAGGCACAGCAAAAGAAAGAGGAGCTTTCACACAAACAAGGACTCTAGGGAGGTACAGAAGAAAAGTTGCTATGTGCATTGGGTGGAGAGGCCTGTTGGCCAGCCAGTATCCTAGCGATCTTAGACTTGTAGCCTTTAGAACTGTGGAAAGATAAATTCCATTCCCTACATCACTTGTTCTGTGGTACTTTCTTACAGAGCATCAGCTACCTACTATGTAGGTAAGAGAACATTAAGAATAACTATGGAAAGGGAGCATCATGAACCTATTTTGTAAGAGCATGCTTTTTCTGGTTGTCATGTATAAAAGGAAAAAAAAACCAATAAGCTAGTAGCAGTGATTGAACTTGGGATAAATTAAAATTATACCTATAGTTAAATAGATCACTGGAGACATTCATTAGAAGGTAGAAAGAAAGACAGATTTTTTATTTAAACACATTTAGGTTGATCATGTAAGTGCCTGGAGATGTACCTTTGGGCAATTTGTAGGAGAAGATCAGTTTGTAAAAGATTGTTGTTGAATATATTAAGGTTTGAGAAACTCGTGAGATGATTAATTATAACTATTCATATATAGCCTAGATTCCTGGGGAACTGATTTGGGGCTGGACCTCAAAACAAACCTAATGAAGTTTAGTTCAAGATATTTTCTAATGTACTAAACTTTTTTTTTTTTTTTTTGTCAGTTGTGGGGCCTGAACTTTGTGCCTGGGCGCTGTCCTTTAGCTCTTCAGCTCAAGGCTAGCGCTCTACCACTTGAGCCACAGCGCCACTTCTGGCTTTTTCTGCTTATGTGGTGCTGAGGAATCAAACACGGGGCCTCATGCATGCAAGGCAAGCACTCTACCACTGAGCCACCTTCCCAGCCCAAAACAGATATAACTTTATAAGTTTACCATTATATTGTGTAATTTTCATATCATCCAATACAAAGGTTACTGGTATGCCTAAAGAATTCCAAGCTATCAGAACTAATGCAATTATCTGAATTGTCAGTAAAAATAAAGAGATGAAGTTTAATGAAACATTTTCAGAGAATTTTTTCTTCCTATTTTTAAAACAGAAAGAAGAGCAGAAAAGAATAAGATGTAGAAGTCAGGAAGTAGTGAAATGTTCGAAACATGTAGAGTCTTGGAAGCAAAGAAAAGGACATAGAAGCAGGAAGTTTAGACAATATTTAATACATTCGAATTACTTTCTGATAATGGATTTACTATAGGGGGGGATGGTATAGTAAGTAATTTGTTATAATAAAACATCCATTGCATTGCAATATAGGCTAAGAATGTGAGAAATACACTTAACATTTCATTACAGAAAAGATTATGTTCTTTAGAACATGTAGTTAGAAGCTAAATGTTGAATCTATCATATTCTTGTATTTCTTTGATACTGAACAGTTCTGAAAAAAGTATTTTTTTCTGAGCATTTACTCTGAGGTTTTCATTGATTTCCTAAGTGAAATTTTATAAGTTACTTTCTCTTAGTCCAAGTTGATATTTTTGGGAAAAGAGAGGGAACTTTTAAACCCATTAATTACATTTAATAAGATACCTTAGACATGAACAATGTTTCATAATCCATAATCATTAAAGATTTCCAGTAAGTATATTGCATTCTAACTAAAAGATATACATTCACTTCAGGCCCTTCCTGCAACTCACTGAATTTAGTTATTTACAGAAAGATCTTATTTTTGAAGTTACTATCTTAAAAGTAATTCAAAGATTTTTTTCTATGATTCTTAATAATTAGAACCAGACAACTCATCAGTTTACCACTATATTGTGTAATTTTCAGATCATCAAATACACAGAAGGAAGAAACACTTTCTCACAGACCACTGATGGCAGTTATTTTGTGAGTAACCTTGAACTAGTGCCTAATAGAAAGATAGAAAACAAAGACTATTTTCCCAACACAAAAATGAACATACAAACATTTGGAGGTCTCACTTTACTGACTTTTAAAAAAGGAACATCAGACATATGTGATATGTATCATTATACCATATATATTAGAGAAAGAATTAAAATATATTTCCCCAAATATGAACCACAAAATTCTGGTTGACTTACAGACTCAATGCCTCTGTGCTATCTTGGAGGCTGCCAGCAGGTGGCAATATAAATTATAATGACTTTTAGAGAGCCAAAGTCATGTGAAAAGAAAACATGACTAAAGGAAAAGAAATGTATTTCTTGGTGGGAAAACCAAAACAAACTGTACTTTGCTGTTCCTATTTTTAAAGAAAAAGTTTTATATTACGTTCTGCAATAATTGTTTTCTTGGATAAAGTGAGCAAAATTCTGAATAAAGAAACATTCTATATATTATACACACCTGCCAACTCAGAATCTAATGAATACTATCAATTAAAACAAATAAATTATCTTCATTTTTGTAATTCAATTAATACATTTGACTGATTTGTGAACAGAATTAAAACTAGCATTATATTATTTCTTAATTATATTGATACTAATTTCTCATCTGATTATTAACTTCTGCCTGATTTATCAAATTTCAGTATCAGAAAGAGAACACAAAAATCCAGGTGGAAAGTAAATGTATATAATGTAGCTAAAATATAGAAGTGCTAAAAGTTAAAAAAAAAGTAAAAATGAAAGTACAAATATATTGAATGACTAATATACATGTATAGATACTCTTACAAAGTTTGAATTTTAACCAATTTAGTTTCTTAACTTTAAGAACATTAAACTAAAATAAAGAGAATAATCAAAGTATTACTGAAGACACTAACCATAATAATGATGAACAACTATGGAATGACATAAGAATGTGAGAAATACACTTAACACTTCATTAAAATATGATGGTATCTTTTAGAACAAGTAGGTAGATGCTAAATGTTGTATCTATGATGTTCTTGTATTAATTTTATATTAAACAGCTGTGAAAAAGAAAAGTATTTTTTCTGAGCATTTAAGGTTTTTATTGATTTCCTAAGTGCAATTTTATAAACTACTTTCACTTAGCCTAAATTGATATGTTTGGAAAAATAACATAATATAATATATAATAATATATTATATATAACATAATAAATATAATAATAATACTATAGGTATTTGCAGTATGTTACTTTAGGAGAATACATGTATTTGTCATGAATTTCAAATAAGAGCATGAATTTAGAATTACTGAAATAGAATTTTGAAATATAAAATAATATTCAGAAAGCAGCAAGCATGCAGCAAGGCCAGTTCTTAATTTGGTCAGTGAAAGAAACCTACTTGATTTTTTTTTTTCAGTACTGTGGTTTAAACTCAGTGCCTTGTCTTTTCATTGGCTTTTTCACTCATAGCTGTGCTCTACCACTTAAGTCACATTTCCACTTTTACTGGTTAACTGAAGATAAAAATCTCAAGGATTCGTCTGTGTGGGCTAATTTTGAATTGCAGTTCTTAGATCTCTCTTCCTGAATAACTAGGATTAAGCATGAGCAAGAGATTCCAGTTCTAATGCATTATTATTATTATTATTATTATTATTACTACCAGTCCTGGGATTTGAATTCAGAGCCTAGGTCCTGTTCTGGAGTTTCTTTTGCTCAAGGCTAATGCTCTACCACTTGAACCACAGCTCCACTTTCAGCTTTTTCTGTGTAGGTTATTGAAGATAAAATTCTCATGGACCACAAGCACTGATGGTTCACACCTATAATCCTAGCTATTCAGGAGGCTGAGATCTGAGGGTTACGGTTCAGAGCCAAACTGGGCAGGAAAAGCTGTGAAACTCTTACCTCTAATGAACCACCCGAAAACCAGAAGTGGAGCTGTGGCTCAAGTGGTAGAGCAGAAGAGCTCAGGGACAGTTCTTGGGTGCAGAGTTCAAATGACCAAAAAAAAAAAAAAAGTCTCATGGACTTTCCTGCCCAGGCAGACTTCAAACCTTCATCCTCACATCTCAGTTTCTGAAGTACCTAGGATTACAGGTGTGTGCCATCTGTGCATGGTTAATAAATCATTTTTAATCTCTGGGTTTTAAAATAATTAATCCACCTTATTGTTATTATCAAGAAGATGTACAGAAGGGTTACAATTACAGGAGTCAAGAACATTCTGTTCTTTCATTCTCTCCCAATCCCCCCTTCTGTCTTTTAATGATGAATAATATGTGATTGTAGAATTCAAGAAAAAAAATCAATGTTAGGACTTCTACTAAAGGGACATACGTAGGACTTATAACGAGCTAGTTTTAGAAATTGTGTCTGCATCACTAGTCCATGTTATTGATAAGAGTACTGGTTTACAAGAATGCAACAAGCTATATGGAATCAAGTACTAAATACAACTTGTCAGGGCAGAAATTTATTTTAAACTTAAGAAAAAGTACTTTAAAAAGATAAACAGAAAATTCTATTGTTTATCTAAATGACATGCTACATTTTTGCTCAAAGGTGATCTGGAAGGTTTCTGGGTCTGTGTTAAGTAGTATGGAAGTACATTTGCTCTAAATACCTGTCACCATTTATTTACATGATTTATTTGTTTGGTTTTAATTTTCATATCATTTTCAGGTGCCATTGTTTTCTATAGACCCATGGTGACTATCAGCCTTTTTGTTTTTCTTATTTGAAATCTAACTTACTAACTCTAGTAGATTAATTAAACCAATATGCCAATATACCTTCAGAAATGTATACTGTAAGGAGATGATGAAAACCAACATGTTTTACTTTCTTTATTGCTTACTTACATTCTAAATGATTAATTATGCTATTGTAGAAACTTCAGATATAGATGAAAAATAAATCAAGTTAAAATACTGTACTCTGAGCTTTAATTTAGTGATGCTAGAATTGTTTAACCAGGTTTCAAATTTTCTTGATCTTCATCTTTTCTCAATCCCATCCAGTTGTCAGGCATAACAGATTCTACAAGAAATTTCTGATGTGTTAAATGTGTTAAATGGCCTATTTGTACATGAATCTACTTTAGTACAAATGTCATAATGGGACACATAATTCTTATCATTTAAATGGCATTCTCTTTGGGAACTGTATTATGTACATTATCACCAAAAATGACAGAGCATCAAGAAACAATAGACCAGGAGAGAACTGAAGAACTTCAATAGAAATGACCATGGAAGTAACCTAAAAAGACTAACATTGAACATCAAAGCCTAGTAACAAGAAAAAAAATCCATCCTGAGAAAAAAAGTATTATCAAAGACAAAAGAGTACCATTGAAGTAAATACTATCAAAGACTAAGACGGAATTAACATTGAAAAGGGTGAGAATTTACAAAAGGTAAATGCAGGGAGCATCAAGACTTGGAGCAGGTCCAAAAACCTCTGAAAATGAGAAAGTGATAAGGGCCAATGTAGTAAGTCATAATTTGCATGAAAATCAAGCCACTCACTCACTAGAACAGGAAAGAATTAAAAAAAAAAAGATGTAGCCCAAACCAAACAGAGAACAACCTCAAAAGAAATTGAAAAGTGGACACAGGGTACAGATGATGTGTCCCACAAACAAAGAGACTCTGAAAAAAAAGCAGAAAAGGGAAAAGTGATTCCACAAGCAATGATATCAAAGACCTTACTGGGCAAAGAGAAACACAGAACACTCAGAAAATAATGAAAACGAGAGGAAAACTAATGAAAAATGAGAGAGAATAGAGAGAAAAAATCTTTCTCTCTTTCTCTACCTCCATTTCTCTTTTTCTCCAGCCCAACACACACACACACACATACACACACACACACACACACACACACACACACACACACACATAGATTTTACTGTCCCATTTGAACTAAATTTTCAACTCTAAATTACCATTGCTCAACTAACTAAGGCAAACAGATATATCAACTTATCATAATCCATTCAAATTTCATTATAGGACTTTAAACCTGAGGGATGTGTCCAACTCCTCAAGCAAGTTTTGTTCCATAAAATGAAAGCAATATATCCATTGACTATTAGAGCAAATGTAAAATTACTAGTATCTGTTGTCATCAAATTCTAAGAGATGACCCTGTGTTTGATAAAGTGTATGATAGAGCTACTTCTTTTTCCTTCAGCTTTCTGTTCTTCTATTTCTACTTTTCATTCTTTATTTTTAATTTAATTTTATCACAAGGGTGATGTACAGAGGGGTTATAGTCATGTAAGTAAGATAATGAGTACATTTCTCATGTAATTTTGGTACTCCCCTCCCTCATTTTCTCCCACTTTATCTCCCTGCCCCAATCCCTCTTCCCCTAAAGTTGCAATGTTCATTTCCCACATAATGTCTTGTTAGTTGCATTGTTGCATTGGTTCACCCTTTTTCAACCTCTGAGTCTCTGTTTCTTTCTTTACTGTAGAGGATGGTATTACCTAGCTCAAACTGGTTTTGTACTTATCCTCCTGCCTCACCTCCTAAATGCTTGGATTACAGGCCTGCCACACTGCACCAGGCTGGAGCTTTTCTCATTGAGCTTTTTCATTATAAAATGTGCATGACTCTGTTTATTACTCTGTTCAAGGTGGGATAGAAAAATCTAAACAGCAAACACAATTGAATACTTAAGTCTCCCTATTAGTGCATATAGTCATATCAACAAGTAAAATTATATAATGCATGGATGATGCATTATATAATTATATAATCATGGATAATGATCTATATTATCAAGAGTGTGAGGGAAAGAGGCATTTCACACATGGCTGGTAGAAAAAATAATTGATATAAATATTGTAGAGGACAATTTAACAGTATGAATCAAATCCTTTGCAAATGTTCAGGTCATGTAACAGCAATCACACATCAAGGATTTGCGCATAAAATAATCAGTTAAGTATGAGGAATTTTTATTACAGGGCAGCTTATATTAGCAGTATAGTGAAAATATTGTAAATGCCAATCAAATGGGGACAAGTTAAATGAAAAATGGTATATTTGCAAATTAATAGTATATAACATTATAAATCGATGGAATTGAAGCAAATTAGTTGGAATAGATTTATAGCCATGATAACCACATTTGTTATCATTTTGGAAAAATAAACCGCGAAATAATTTGTAAAAATAATCTTATTACTGTGACTAAAAAGATTTTATTTGTATGCATATGTAAAAACATCTAGGAAACGGCTCATAATAACAATATCTATTTTAAGCATTTTCTGATGTTTCAAAACTAATTGTGCCTTATTTTGACAAACAGGAAACAAAGCTGTTTCTTGTTAGCATTTTTCTTTTTTTTTTTTTTTGTCAGTTGTGGGGCTTGAACTCTGGGCCTAGGCACTGTCCCTCAGCTCTTCAGCTCAAAGCGAGGGCTCTACTACTTGTGCACAGCGCCACTTCCAGTTTTCTGGTAATTTATTGGGGATAAGAATCTCGCGGACTTTCCTGCCAGGGCTCGCTTTGAACCGCAATCTTCAGGGCTCAGCTTCCTGAGTAACTAGGATTACACAGGCGTGAGCCACAGCCCTTGTAAGCATTTCACAAATTCAGCCTGCCATTGTTGTGATTAATCTTATCAACTTGATGGGATGGAGAGATGACTAAAAAGCTAGGAAAGCATATCTCTGAATGAGTCTGTACAAACAACAACAACAAACACTTTGTTGAAATGAAAAGGTAGTGAGGTCTTTAATCCATAGATGGATTAATCCAATTCATAATTGGGAGGTGGGGAGCCAGGTGGTAGGGAGTGAAGTCTGATTGGAAGAAGTAGGTCACATGGTATGCCTTTCTCATTGCTCCTCTCGGCTTCTGGGCTCTTATGAGGTGAACAAGTCTGGCCCATTGAACGGCCTCCATCAGGATGTTCCATCGAACCACCTTACCATGGACCGATACCTCTGAAACCATGAGCCACAAATCCTGAAACTAAAACCATGAGAATAAATCCTCCTTGGAACTGCCTCTCCCGATGTTTATCACAGCAGCAAAGATCTAACGAACACAGCCATTACTAACCTTTGGTTTGTTTAACAGAAAGAAGTTAAGTATTTGAAGGCAGATACAGGATTCTTTGCAACAATCCTTGAAAGAAAAAGTATGTGTAATTTATTTCTGCCTTTGTAATAAAGTACAGGATTGAGAGATATATTAGAACACATCTGAAAGAAACAGTGAGACTGTATCCTTAGTGGCATCCCTAAAGCTATGCCTTATAGCAGGTAGCAATGATGAACTAGGTCACATGGATTCTATTTTAACTGTGTTTCAGTAAGTGCTGAGAAATAACTCGAAAAAAAACCTGCCCAGTTCTATTGGTGGTTTCACTAATGCCAACGACGAAAACCATTGCAGATGTCAGCAATGTTGAAAATATTAGCAGATTATTTTACCTAAATTGTTTTGGTCTTTAGTGTCCATCATCCTAAATTATTCTCTGTCCTATCTGCTATTTTGTTCATTAAATTTTCAGATGATAATAAAATTAACATTTTAAATTAAATAATTACAGTTATAAATATCAGAATGTAACCTCCATTTGGCAAAAGTTGGAATTTTAAATGGTCACTGAAATCTTGACTGTATTCTCTTTGAGCCAGACTTTAAAGATCTCACTTACTTGAGATTGCAGGCAAAGAAAAATAAAGTTTCTAGAGCACTTATGAAGGATTTACTTTAAATTTTACTAAGAGAACTTTTCCAAATTATGTCATGATTTCCCCATTCATTGAGAATCCTTCATAAGTTTTTTATTTCAATTTTAAAAAGAGGAACTATTGCCACCAATTATATAAAAAGAAGGTACATATTATTTATTATGAAAGCATGAGTGAACATTACAGTAGTACACTATGAATGCAATTTATGGCTTCCCAGCTTTTAAAAACAGGACATATTTTTTAATGGACCTAAGTAGAAGAAACATTTTTTTCTTCTAAATGGATCAAAACAAATATTAAATTCTATCAGTAAAAAAAAAAAATCCACCCCAGAGTGTACTGTCCTCTGAAAAAGGAATTCACATGAAACTGAAATTATGACAAACTGACTGTGATGATGGATATGCCAGAATTACAGCAAAAAGTTAGATTATTAAGAAAAATTACAGGGTTGGGAAGGTGGCTCAGTGGTAGAGTGCTTGCCTCTCATGCATGAGGCCCTGGGTTCGATTCCTCAGCACCACATAAGCAGAAAAAAGCCAAAGTGATGTTGTAACTCAAGTTGTAGAACGCTAGCCCTGAACAAAAGAAGCTCAGGGACAGTGCCCAGGCCCAGAGTTCAGGCCCCACGACTGACCAAAAAAAAAAAGAATAAAGAAACATTAGAAAGTGTATTTGAGGAATAAGACATAGTAAGAGCACAAGTCATCATAAATTTGCTGAAATTGAACTATATGAGCAAGTGAGGACCTTCGGAATGCTGGGTACATGGGAACAAGTAATCTCTCACTTAATATTTTTCCCTTTTATTTGTGTATCTATCAAACAGGACTAACCTGTATAAACAAGAATTTTTATCTCTGATCATTATCCTTTCACATATATTTTTCCTTTGTGGAAGATCTACAAATTATTGATCTTCATTTGCTCTTAAAGATAATAAAGAACACAAACAATATTCTTGATACTAGTATATGAAGTATTCATAGCTCTATTTATCAAGTTTTCCACTGGCTTTTGAGCACATTGGATATAACGATAAGCTGAACATTCAAATGAAAACATTAAAAGGAGCCTTTAATGTCTGAATTAAAATCAAGTGATATTAATTCCATGTATATGGATGCGTGTATATGCATACAGACACACACAAATGCATAGACACAGAGACATTATTGTTTTCTATGATTTGGGTTGTCACAGTGGGGAAAATGGAAAGAATTATAACATAGAAATAAAACACAGCATCTTTCCTTTTCTTTATATTTCTCTTGCTTAAAATGGTTCCTTTTGTCTGAATTGAAATTATTACTATCATTGCTCTATATTAATATCATAAATTAATAAAAAATTCACATATGATTAGATATTCATTCTTTCTTCTTCAAGAACCCTACATATGTTTGATCACCAAAAGGAGAGGTCCTGGTATTGTTATAATCCCTTTTAAACTATATAACTACTCTGAGGAAAAGTGTTAGAATACTTTTATGAGTGTGTTCAAGACAACGGGATTAAAAAGATCACTTTATTTGGGAAACTAACACCCATCATATGAGACAGAATAAGATGATGGTAGTTGTTCACAATTCTCCTCAACCATTAACCAAATTAGAATACAGGCCATAGGAAAGGGACACAAAGGATGAGGCTACAATGCTTGATAAGAAATGTACTCATTATCTTGCCCATGTAATTGTAACCCCTCTGTTCAGTATTTTCACACACACAAAAAAAGAATACAGGCCATCTCCAAATTAAGAAACACATGGTATAGACTTCTTAATACAAGTCAAATGGCTTTAATAAGGATCTAAGAATCTGAAGTCATAAAGGTACTTATTTCAAGCTGTTATTTCCTCTACAGTTATTGAATCTTCAGTCAAGTGATTTCAAATGATTTTTTTTTGAGATCATAAGTGACTTTTAAGAGGTTAGTATGATATCCAGACAATGATAAAGTTGTGGTTAAACCAGAGTCTCCTGGTTTTATAAAACTGCCTGTTTCATTATGCCAGCTTGCCTTTCTCAATCAAAGCAATGTAATTATTGTCATCCAGCAGGTGGAGTAAGGTCACATCCTCTCCACCAAGTACACCAAATACGCTGAGATGGTACGAGGAGCTATCCTGACCTGGACATCTAAGAAGGCGAATACTCAAGCAAAGTTTAAATCATTCTTTCACCAATGTAAAACATAACCTTACTTGTTAGCACTAAAAGATTTTTCAGACTCTTCAGCTCAGTCTTTATCCATCTTGCCTCTCAGAGTAAAGAACTCCACATATGAAAGGAATTTGTTGTCTCTACTAAATCCTGAGTCCTTCCTTTCTTCCCAAAGATCCATTATGTATCTGATTAAAAAATAATGCCAACGTATATCTAGGGGTATATGAGTATAAATATAGTCATACTAGCTCATAACACCAAGTCAAATCCAAATGGAGCATATATATATTTTTTAGTAATCAATTCATATCTTCCATATGGAGCCCAAAGCACTCATGAAGTTTTATTACAAATCAACTCAAGTACTGTTTATAGGGGTTAGAGTGTGTGTGTGTGTGTGTGTGTGTGTACCTAGTGATGCTGGTGGCTAGAGTACAATGTGTGATGACAGAAATATCTGGCATGGGCTGGGAAGGTGGCTCAGTGGTAGAGCGCTTGCCTTGCATGCCTGAGGCCCTGGGTTCGATTCCTCAGCACCACATAAGCAAAAAGAAAAAAAGCCGGAAGTAGTGCTGTGGCTCAAGTGGTAGAGTGCTAGCCTTGAGCTGAAGAGCTGAGGGACAGTGCCCAGGCCCAGAGTTCAGGCCCAATGACCAGACACCCCCCAAAAAAAAGAAATATCTGGCAGACCCTATGTTCATTCCGAACTTAATATAATATAGATAACTTGCTAATGGCCATAGGTCAAATTCTATAAAGAGTTTTTGGATAACAGCAGTTCCCAAATTTTGCTTTAGAAAAATAATCACAAAAAATGTATGTCTTACAACCTACTTGTACATCTATTTAATAATATTTTTTTAAAAAGAAGTAAAAAGAGAAATACTATACCTAGGCAGAAGAGCCCAAACCTGTGGGGATCTTGTGAAGGATGATTGAATGTTCAAAGCCAGCCTGAGGTTTTACCTAAAAAAAATAGAAAAAATAATAATGAAAAAAAGAAAGAACTAAAGGAAGAAAGGAGGAAGGAAGGAAGAAAGGAAGAAAAGAAGGAAGGGAGGAAGGCAGAAAAGAGAAAGAAGAAATAATTATTGCATGCCTGTATTTCTGTATATGTAAATTAAAGAAAAATGGAGCAGGGATTTCACTTAATGAACATAGAAAGAAAAAATATAAAATCTTGGAGCTCATCAAAAATTTATGATTTGGATTTGCTTTTTTTTTTTTTGTCAATCTTTGGGCTTGAACTCAGGGCCTGGGCTCTGTCTCTGAGCTTTGTAGCTCAAGGCTAGCACTCTACCACTTTGAACCACAGCTCCACCTAGAGCTTTTTGAGGGATTAATTGGAGATAAGATTCTCATGGGAATGTTTTTGCCCAGGCTGTCTTTGAACCATGATCCTCAGATTTCAGTCTCCTGAGTACCTAGGATTATAGGCATGCTCCACCAGCACCTGGAAAAATATATGATTTTAATCCAGTGAAATTTGGTACATTCGACATCCAGTGCATGACTCCGTATTCAAAACTTCATTGTCTTAGTTCATTTTGTGCTACATCAACAAAATACCACACACTGAATAATTCATTAACAACAAGAGTTTATATGGCTCATGACTTTGGAAACTGAGAAGTCAAATTTCTAGGGATAAATCTATGTGTCATTTCATATCAGGAAAAGGAGGGAGAGAGAGAGGAAGAAATGCATGGGAAGAAGAGAGAGAGAGACAGAGACAGAGAGAGAAAGAACTAATATGATATAAACACCACGCCAGCTCCTGCCACAATGACACTATTTCATTCAGAAGGATAGGTCCTTCACCACCGAGCCATCTCTTAAGGTGCTCACCCCTCGACCTTCTTGCATTGGAGAATTCATTTACCAACACATGGACTTCAGGAAACATGACAGCCACAGCCTGCAAATTTACTAGTACCACTACTGCCTTCATTTAACAAAAATCAATGTATACAGGGAAAAATGGAAAACAGGGATTGCATTTTGCACAGTTGCATATGATGTGTTAGGGGGTTGGATTTTTCCATCAACAGGTGTGGTCCTCTAAGTCTGCCTATACAAGATTACTTGGCTCATATCCAGATTACTCATAAGCTGCACCTGTCAAACACCAAAGCCTCCATCTACCCTGGAGAGAGAGTGAGAATGTTTTGATTCTTTTATTCTTTTACGAGTTTCATTTTCAATTGTTTGTTTTATCCACACAGAGACCCAGACTTCTTTCAGAGAATAAACTCATTACCAGTATCAGAAACTTGCGTAACCTGCTGTCAGGACTGGAACACACACAAGGTTACCTGTGAGCTTCTACCCCCTCCATTCGCCCACCTACCTCCCACTCTTTTCCAATAGACACTCAACTTTCTCATAGTGATTTGGCAGGAATTGCCTTTATAGACTGCTGTAGTTCAAACAGAACATAACAGCAAACAGAGTCTTTTTGTCCCACATATAAATGCCAGTGAGAAAAACCATTCCCCTGCTGAACACACCCTAAACTATAGGTAAAGGAGGTAGAATGAGGAGAGCAGAACACTAATAAACTCACACTCTGACCACACTGGGCTGTTTCCATCTGTTGCTGAGTAGGGTCTTTTCTTACCTTTGCTTTTCCTTTGCTAGAAATTTCCCCATGGCATTCCACAGAAACACTTGATCAGACACTAGAAAAGAGGTGTGGTAAAATATGAACAATAAGAGATAATTCCACATTAAACACATGATGTCAAAGAAACTGAATTTTTAGAGACCAGATGCCCAAAAAAATGTATCATGTAACTCATTTTCCAAATCCAAAGAGGTTCTTGCAAATGGGTTTTATTCTTACAGCTTCTGGACAGATTTATCAGTACATTTTTTTCCTAGGTTTATTTCTTCCTATGGTGATCCCACCTTCTAAAACTTTTCCAGTTTTTGACAAGTGTCAACTAAATAGCAGCTTCAGGAAAATTCAACTGTCATCGAAGTGGAAAGATCATTTGGAGTCATGTCTTCAGGAAAATCAGGCGCCGAGGGAAGAGCACCAGATCAAATTTGCCTTTTGCCTTTGTGTTTCTACCTTTAGTCGTACTCTAATTTGAACAAGTGACTGAGCCACACTTCAATCAACCTTATCTTGTTGTGAATAGACCAAACAACAAGGCATGCAATTATTGCTCCACAGACAGCTTAGTAATACCAAGCAAGTTTCCTGAAGATTTTGGACACCGGTTTTCACTTAAAAAAAAAAAGTCCCAAGAACTTTCCAGATGGTGTCAAACCTTGAATGGAGAATGGAGACCTGTAATTACTCTTGTTACCTGTTATGAAATTAATCTGTGTTACCCACCATCTGTGTTACCCATTAATCTGTGTTACCCATTAATCTGTGTTACCACCATTTATGCTGGAGATTTAGATACTGTCTATGCTTTGCATTAGAGACAATGCTTTAATTAATTTCCCTTCATGGAAAGAATTTTTTATCCATTGTTTGGGCACTTCATGTCTAGGAAGTAATTTTAGACAACATTGAATATTTTGACTACAATGCATTTTGCAAAGATAGGTAACACAAGTAAAATGAAAGCACAGTTAACTATCAGTATCTTTGAAAATGTGACTTAAAATCTGGTTCCTTCTTATTACTAATCAACTCAGAAGATAAGGGATCAAATCAGACCACTATGAAACACCCCAAGAATAAATATTTACTCAATTACTTAGAGTGCTTCTGCACTTACTGAGTATGTGAGAAATTTGAGTGCACTTTCAGAATAAAAGTCTGAAAATTTGTATGAAGAAATGTGATAATACATACAGAGAGCTCTACAGATGAAAAGGGTTGTTGGGAGATGTAGGTTAAGAGAGACACAAATAGTTCCATATACAGTACCCTCTATTATAAAGTATTCTATATGTGAAATAAAAATAGAATTAGACTATGCTTTTCTTCGCCTTTGATGCAGTATTTTTTTAGAAATACTTCATTTCTAATGACATACACTCATCAAACATAGCTCTCTACTTTTCACTAACATCATTACATCTCACTCTTACCTGCATAAGATTCTACTCCCCTTTAAAATGATGCAAACAAACATAATGGAAATGTTATGTTAACAGTTTGAACAATTAATTGGAGTTAGCAAATTTTATCTATTTTCCACACACATGAAACTATTACATTAGACAACAAGGGTCATTAATTATATAAAAAGCAAGAAAATTCTCAACACAGTTAGATTATGCTTATAATTGCAATTCCTGTCACCTTTCCTTTCATTTCAGAACCTGACAGATGCTCGTTTGTGTAGCTAAATTACAATGCATAGCCTCTTACCGTCAGACATACTTGTCTAGTTCAGAGAGCTCGCTCCCTCTCTAGTGGCTCACTAAAATCTTATTTGTCTCATCTAATGAATAGTTTTCAAGCCAAAGCCCTCAAGATTAAAAAATAAAAAAATATAAAAGGAAAAAGAGAGAGAGGGAAATGAGCTTAGGATGTTTCAGTAAAATGTTGTTAGGAAAGAAAAGGAAGCATATTTTCTTTGCTGATATTTTGCTGTGCTGTCAATCACAGACAGGAATTTTTAAGACTAGGAATGTCATGGTTAGATTGAAGTGATAGTGAAAATTTTCCTTCTTACTATTGAATATGGTCATATTGATTTGGACCTCAATGTTGTAGAGGCAATAGGACCATTAATAATATTTCATATAGAAAATATATAAAAAGTTTCCAGATGAAAAATACATCAACTTAAAAATACATAGTACAGTTTTTCTTGTTTTCTGCATTCTAAGACATTTATCTATCTTATCATATTCTAAAGGAAAAGGAAGGTAGAGAAATGACATTTCTCTGAACTAATTTTAATTTTGTTTGATTCTATGTTTGTCATTTATAAAACTATATGCAATGGGTGGGGGGTCAGGGGGAGCATGGGAAGGGATGGGAAGGGGAAACAAAGGAGGAGGCTACAATGCTTGATAAGAAATGTACTCATTATCTTGCCTATGTAATTGTAACCCCTCTGTACAGTATTTTCACAATAAAAATAAAATAAAATATGTTAAAAAAACATGTTGACCCATTAAAAAAAAACTATATGCAATGACACATTTCCACCATGTAGAGTACTGAGACGCAAGCACCATGGATGTATGCTCTTGTGATACCATAGTTGTTCTTGATTTAGCTAAAATGGAACCCTTTTCTGCTCAGTTGACAGCTGATGATGTGGGATGAGTTCTATAGAATGATGTCTGATGCCAGAGGAGGAGGTCAGACAAGAAAACCGAGAAGATGAACCCATTTCTCTCTCCAAGAAAGTGAAAGAAAGGAAAAGGACTGAACCTGTGGTAACCTCTTTAGCTCATTAGTTTATTCTGTATGAAAGTTTTTATTCTTAGTCTGGAACAAATTGGAAATGTCTGGAAGAAAGACTGATTAAAAGCACCTCTTTTCAAAACTCTCTATTTAAAGAGTAATACATAACTATCACTACATTATTTTATATAAGTACAATTTATATATTCATAAATATATGTATAAATATATGATGACTTTATATATTATATAAAATATATTTATAAAATTAAATATTATACATTTATATCTAGGCATATTTTGATATATATCGACATATCTATATATTTATATAATCTATATCGGCATATGGTAAAATATATATTTTATATCCAAAAGTTACACAAACACACACACACACACACACAAACAACACACACTGTGTGTGTGTTGGTCTTTAGACCTCATTTTTAAGCACTTTAAGTCATCTCAATGAATGATATTTTTTGACCTTGAGGACAACTTAATTATATGTATGACTATGAAAGTATTTCCTCATTCCTTCAGATCATAGTAGAGCAGAAGTCAATTCAACTTTTATATAAAGTTCTATTGTTTTTATTTTCTGAAAGAAATACATATTCTTTTGATAATTCTTCCCTTTAATAATTTTGGCAAATTTCTCAATGCATAAGCACTGTGCAACTATTCTCATATAGAAAATTTAGGTCATACAGAGCTTTTTTCCCCCCTTTATCTCTTCTTCTTTTTTTGGGGGGGGGTCCAGTCATAGGGCCTGAACTCTGGGCCTGGGCGCTATCCCTCAGCTCTTCAGCTCAAGGCTAACGGTCTAGCAGTTGAGCCACAGCGCCACTTTTGGCTTTTTTCTTTTTTTCCTTATGTGATGCTGAGGAATCGAATCGAACCCAGGACCTCATGCATGCAAGGCAAGTGCTCTACCACTGAGCCACCTTCCCAGCCCCTCTTTCTCTTCTTTCTATTGCACCTCTATCCCTCATTTACTTGTTCCTATTGCAGCATTCTTGAATACCAGATCCACAATTTGTTAGTCTTTTCCTTACTTAATCCATCTTTAGCCTACCCAAAAACAACTTGTTAAAGCTTAAAAAAAAACTGCACTTAAATAGTGAGAAAGTTGGTGTTAAGTATTTATTTCCTCATCCAAAAATATAATTACAATTAACAAAATAGTGTACTTCAGAAGGACACAAATGCCTTATTTTGTAATTCCATCTGCCTAGTTAGTTTTTTTTTAATTGAAGAACTGGAGGAAATAAAGAATAAGTAATTTAAAATAAGAATTAAGAAACTAAAAAAGAATAAGGAAAACATATTAACACTTTTTTTCCCTTTTGGTCTTTCTGTTCTGATGTTTTAGAATGCTGTAGGTGTATGTATGATTACTGAAGAGCAAAAATATCACATCTGATATATTTGGGTAATTACATTAATTGGCCATCTTTTGAAAAGAGTGCTAGGTCTTCTTTTGTGTAAGTCTCTAGGTTGCTCAGCTAGATTTAGAATTTAAAAAATGGCAGGATCTAGAAGATCATGATCTTATCATGATTATGAAGTGTACAGCCAAGTGGTCAAAGAAAGGACAGAGCTTGGAGCAACAGGTATGGAGCTGACCCCTATCTAGGTAAAGCAAGAAACTAAAGTGTGAATAAAGGGCACCATTGACACATGTGACAACAGCAGCTGAGAGCCAGTTAAATCAAACACAATAACAAAATTCAAAAGGATCTCAGATTCTCAGAATAATCTATACTAACTTGTTCTTATTTTGTCTGTATGCTTTTCAAATATTTTATGCCCTACATTATTTAGCAGGAGGAATCTAAAAATAGGAAGTGCTTGCTGTACATCCTTCGCTGTTCATTGTGTACTGACCATTTATCTTAGATCTCAGACCTGAACTTTGAGTTTTGTTACAAAGTATATAGACTTTTATGTCAGGCATGCAGTGTTGAAGCTTGCTTTTCCACATACTGTGCACCTCTGGGCAGTTTAGATAACCTTTTGAAACTGTAGTTTCATCATTTGTGATATAGAACTAAAACAATGGCACCTGCTTCACAGGATTATTATAAGGAAGGCATCTCATAACCAATCTTTCTTGTATTCAACAAATATTTATCAGATGCCAGTATTATCCAAGACATTGTTCTAAGCCCAGTGATCTTCTCAGACTTCACATTGTTTTTAATGGGTGAAAAAGAAAATAGTAACTAAACATGCTGAAATCTTAGGATCACATGTGATAGTCATGAGAGACAAAAGTTTCAAAGCAGGTGGTCCAATTAAAAAAAAAACAAACAGGAAAAATCCTTGAGCAAGTAAGAAAGTAATACTGTATATAGAAGAGACCAGTAGGCACCCCTGCAGTCCTTTTTGGCTCTTGTTATTTCCAAGATAGGATCTTTCCTTCTGCCCTAGCCAGCCTGATTGTTATCTTTCTATTTTAAGTTTCTAGTCATAGCTGGAATGATAGACCACACCCAGCTTTTTTCTGTTGAGATGGGGGGTTTTGTAAACATTTTTTCCTGAGCTTGAAATGAATCAAGATCCTTCATATCTCTATCCACTTTGGAGTTAATATTACAGGAGTGGATCCTGGCTGAAGATAATTTTATATAATACTATTTTCACTGAGCCTGAGTTCAGGTACGTAAGGGTTTTACTAAAACCCTTTAAGTTAAAAGACATCAAAACAAAAAAAATCAGAGAATAAGGTACTATTAAATATTCTTGAAAAGTTGAGTAAAATACTGGATCATGGGCTTTGTTGTGACCCCAAAGTTATACTTCATGATCTTAAATGTTTTCAGAAGAGTGCTGATAAAAGTCTGATTCAAATAGTTGCCAGAGCAAATAGAGTTTTAAAACTAGAGACCTTTTTCTTCAATTTTGTTACAAATAAAAACAAAGAGATAAAGAAAAAGATGAGTGATTAAGGTAGCATTGTATTGTTATGTTCATTCATTAAAGAGAATACCTCATGTATTTATAATGTAGGACATGATAGACTATGGAAGTAATAATTGTTGATGAATTGGGATAGTAATTAATTACTGGAGCAAGTTTGAAAAATAGAAGGAATCTAGGACACAGGTGGAAGCTAGTAGATCTGACAGCAGGTGTATATGAAATTTTACCACTGTTTTTATTTTCTCATTAATATATGAAGCAATTATGAGAGGTTATGATGAGAAGCAGTTTTGAGTGAGGTTATAAAGTTTGTGTCAAAAATCTGATGCTTGAAGAGATAGAAAACAGTCAGGGAATAGCAGAATGAATGTACTCAGTAAGTACAGTGGGTTTATTATCAATCAAAGTAAATGGTCAAACCCATTGTCTAGTACATTTCAAAGATTCAATATTTGTGAGTACTTTCATAATTTCCTAAACTTAAATTATTTTGTCTGACTCTACCTCTCACTCTTATTAGCCATCTTGATAACCAAATGCTGAGTAGTGTTCCTTAGATATTGCTGCAAAGTCTAAAAGCTCTTTTTCCTTTTTTTAATCTGCCCACTGAACACTTACACTTTCTTCAGCTTAGAAGATCAAATCCCTCCATAGTGAAGTGTCTATCTTCCCTCTTAGGACCATTTAATTTTCATTTGCCTCTTACTCTTACTTGCTTCTTATTGTTACTCTTCAGGCACATATCAAACCCATTCAAATCCATATTTCACATTCTGACTTGTTTACAAATCCTCCCAAAGTTCCCAATTGACATAAATTAAACTTTACATTTCTATTCCCACGTAGAAAGTTCCAGTTAGCCCTGTTCTGTTGTTCCTCCCACCGTGTTCTCCTCTGGGCACTTCTGTGTCATATAAATGAGCTGCAGTTGTTCCTGCCTCAGAACTTTGAACTTGGTACACATTCTCCCTAAGTCTTTACATATTTAATAAAGTCTCATTACTCAAGTTCAGCTTAAAAGTCTGTCGTTACCTTTTTTCCTCCAGAGGTATTTTGTCTGTTTATCCTATCAAAAGTTGCCTTATTAAAAGGTAGTTTACTTCATTTTATTACAGTGATTTTCATAAAATCTATCTGAAGCATGAGAATATAAGTTTCAAAATGACAGGACTCATGTCTAACTTGTTCACTGCCACACACCAATCAGACAGAAATAATGACCTAAAATATATTGAATTCTCAATAAATGTTTATTTTTAAAAAATGACTATGAATGAATCTTCAGTCAATTTGCTTTTATGTCTATGTACTACAGGTAAGTTTTGGCTAGCAGAAAGGGGTACTACAATGAATATAAATCTTTACTTCTCTATAGTAAGTGAGCAATAACAGACCAGCAGGGACACACATGAAAAAAAAAAAAAGAGCCTTTAACATGTCTTTTATATCAACACACCCTCTGGTGGAAAGAAACCTCCAGGGATTCTGAGTCCCTGAACAGGCTCTCTATTGTTCTGAATCCAGAAACTTGAAGCATCCACTGGCATTTTCCATCCATCATTTTCCAGGATCAATGCCCACACTTTTCTCTTAGGGATTCCTAACACCAGATCTGGAAATTGCTCCTGGTTTAGTTATCTCTCAAGGGTACTGTCAATGCAATAATCTGAATGTGTTATAAGCACACCTGGAAGCCAACAGCGCCTATTCCAACTGCCTTCTTCCTCTCTCACTGCATGCCCAAAGAACTCCTAGTGGTGACCTCAAACTTAGCGTGTCCCTTGTTTTCAACTTTTCTTTAACTATCTGAAAAGAGGTCTGTTTACCTCCAAATAGTCTTTGTTTTTACAGCCTCAGTTCTTGGCACACCTATATGACTATTGCAAAACCCATACCATAAATTACCAGAGGGTATTTGTCTATAAGTTAAGGTCTCCTACTTTCTCACACATTTTTTTTCAGGATCTACTTTGTGTTAAAGACTGCTACAAACATTTTTTCAGATGGCATGAGAATTGTGTCTTTAGAAATATGATTAAAAGAGAAACATGGACAGTGCTGAATAATACATATTTTCTATGAAAGTGAAATCACTAAGAGATTATGGGAATATTACTTCTGCCTGAGAAAAGGGTTGGGTTTGAGCTATGTGCTCAGATGCACATGGCCTGTTTCTGACTTGCTTCCCAAGTTGATTTTCAGGAGATTTTTATGGAGATCATTGTAAGGATCCTCAAAACTTAGTTACATTTCATATAAACATTTCTTACCTAGGATCTAAAAACATGATTGTAACATTTTGTCCTGTGAGGAAGTTTATGGGAATTTGCATTCCAGTAATAGAACTAATTGCTCAACAATTTTAACTATTTATACAACTAATTGTTCAAATATCTGGAGATACCCTCAAATGAAAATAAAAAAGTATACAGCCAGTGCCAGTGGCTATTCTTATAATCCTAACTACTCAGAATTCTGATATCTGAAAATTATGGTTCAAAGCCACCCAGACCAGAAAAATCAGACAGATTTTTGTCTACAATCAAGTGGCAAAATTCCAGAGTGGAAATGTGGTTCTTAGAATGGAATGCCAACCATGAACAAAAACGTTCAACAAAAGCACAAGCCCCTAAATTCAAACTTTGGTACTAACAAACACACATTAAAAAGGTAAAACACTATTAATAAAACAAGGCCCAATTCTATGACATGTGATTTTGAAAAACAATAAAGTTCACATTATGAAGTTCGTCATATGTCATGGTAAGCAGTTTGAAATTTCTCTTTTGCTTAACAAGAAACATATTTATTACCTTACTCATGTAACTGTAATTTGTCTGTACAGCATCTTTACAATAAAATTTAAAAAGTATAAACTCAACAGAAATCTTTATTTAACCTTTAGAGGTTTTCAGTTCTTCCTTAGGTAATTGAGAAAAAAGTTCACAATGTGTTTTTTTTCATTATTTGATAATTTATTGTATGATTAGCACATGATAATAGCTCAATATGCAAATATTTTAAGTAATAAATAATCCCACAGTATTCTTTTTTTGGGGGGGCCGGTTGTGGGGCCTGAACTCTGGGCCTGGGCGCTGTCCCTCAGCTCTTCAGCTCAAGGCTAGCACTGTACCACTTGAGCCACAGCACCACTTCCGGCTTTTTTCTTTTTGCTTATGTGGTGCTGAGGAATCGCACCCAGGGCCTCATGCATGCAAGGCAAGTGCTCTACCACTGAGCCACCTTCCCAGCCCTCCCACGATATTTATATACTACCTCATGTTAGTAAAATAATATTGTTTTTTTTCTTATTTCATATAACTTTGCTTTGATTGTGCCTTACATTAAGATTACTAAAATGTATGTTAATCTTGTTCTTTCTTTCTTTCTTTCTTTCTTTCTTTCTTTCTTTCTTTCTTTCTTTCTTTCTTTCTTTCTCTTTCTTTCTTTCTCTCTCTCCCTTTCTCTCTCTCTCTCTCTCTTCTCTCTTTTTCTTTCTCTCTCTCCCTCTCCTTTCTTTGCCCTTTGTGCTGGTCCTGCGGCTTGGACTTAGGACCTGGGCACTGTACCAAGTTTTCTTGCTCAAGGTTAGCACTCTACCACTTGAACCACAGCTCCATTTCTGGCTTTTTATGTGATCAATTGGGATAAGAGCATTATAAAATGTCCTGTCTAGTCTGGCTTTGGGCCTCAGTCCTCAGATCTCAGCCTCTCAACTAGCTAGGATTATAGGCATGAGCCATAGGTGCCTGGATATAAAATCCCTTTTGTTATCTCACAGCATACACATTATTTACTGCTATTACAGCTAATATCTTAAATCTGTTTTATTATTTTAGAAATATTTTGTGGTCCTTATTTCATCCTTACAATGATCCTATGAATTTCATTGCTCTTCTTTTACAATGAATCAATCGGATTTTAAATAAGTGTTAACTTTCAAATCAAGTCATTGTAGCTAGCTAGTGGCTGATACAATTAAAGAGTCCAAATATTAAATAATCTCCATATAAACTTGAATTTTGTCAAAAGTCTTACCTATTTTAGAGACTGTTAGAGAAATTAGCTTAAAAGGTTGACATCACCTTTCTCTCCTGGGACTTGACTGGATGAGGCAGGAGCCTGTGAGTTCAAGGACAGTCTGGTTTACATCCCAAGACTCAGACCAAAAAAAAAAAAAAAGAAGAAAAGAAAGAAAGAACCCTGAAAAAAATGATAAAGCACAAAAGAAAAATAAAAAGTTCATGCTGAAGCATTTGGCCTCCAAAGAGGCTGCTCCAGGTCAGTAAATCCCAACATGGTAGTTGGGCTGAGGTTATGCAGGTTTTAGGGAAAATTATCAGAATGTTGAGATTATGTTCTAGATCTACTCAGTTTAAAATCCCTGGATGGGCCTTATTCCTCTATGTTTGCATCTCTAGAAAGTGAGGATGATCAGATCTCTTACAGATTTCTTGAACTTGGTACTGAATATCATGATCCAATTTAGTATAATTCTTTGAGTATTTCTTTACCTCATCAATGGCTCTTTCATTTAAAGAATCTCAGACCCCTTTATTTCCCTGTATTTTTAATCCCACAATCTATGAAGTAAATGAGAAGACATCTGACCTATTCTGGGTAAAAAGGAGGTATTGTCAAATTCCATGGATATGGACTCCAAAATGCAGCCAGATGCTAGAAAGTATAAAATGGAAGCAAATCATGGTACATTAAGCCAGTAAATGTGAGTCAATTGCCCAGGAACCTGACCTGGTTTCACATGAACAAAGCAGTTCTCCACTGCTGTAATAAGGTAATACTGAAACATGTGCTTTAGAGATAATAGAGACAAGTTATTTGTCCTGACCAAACCTGAGTCAAGTCTTCTGACTTGGCCCAGGTCAGACTGTTGTGCGGCCAACTATCCTGTATTATCTCTTAGGAGAGCCAGATTTACAGCACCGAGAGGCTGCAGCTGGATCTGCAGATTGATCAAATATTTTGCAGGTGGTCAATATGTTTGGCAAAGATTGAAAGTTACCTAGAAGCCAAACACAAAAGCTGGCTCTGAGACAGCTGCATTTTCTGTGGGCTCCATCACCTGGATATTTAGTCCTGCTTTGAAGGGAGTAAGAGCTCACCCAACTTCTATTTCAGGTCTAGTATCTGTTCCAGTGAGAAATTTTTAAGCTTGACTTAATCTCTAGGTCCATCCTCTCACCCAGAAATCCATTGGCTACATCCATGTGATACCATTAGCAATAAATGCTGGTCATCTGCATTAACTATATACAACATTTATTATGTTATTTTCTGGATAATCCAATTCCATGAAAGGGAGTAAATACATCACAAAGGAATCCAAGTAGAGAGCAATGTTAAGACTTTTTGGAGAACTGATTACATTATAAACTATTATTTTTAGTCTTACCAGTTTTATGCAACATTCACATCTTTCAAACTCTACTAGTTTTGGTGCATAACAGAGTACAGATTCATTTCCCTAGATTTTGATTCTGTAGCTGTGAGTTAAGGCCTGAGAATCTTCAGGCCTGAGAATCTTGGTTGGTTCCTAGATGATATTAAGGCTACATAAATCAAGTTCTGAGAGTTAGTGCTTCAGGGAAGTAGATTTCAACCTTGGCTAATTAGAAGATTTACTAGGGGATCTTTTATAATTCCTTATCCAAAGTTACACTCTAGATCAATTAAATGAAATCTTCAGGATAGGAAACTATTAAGCTAACGAACCCATAGTTTTTAAACCTTCATATTTGATCACAATGGAAGTCATATTTTGAGAATCATGAAGATGTAGTGTGAAGAATATCAGATCAGAAAGGAGGAAAATAAAATCCGAATACCATTTCATTATTTAGCTTCTGTTTTGTCATTTTGTCTTCATAGGGCATTTTTTTTCTTTACTTTATTAGCTATAAATGTGATCGTTTTTCAGTAAAAATAAATCCCTACATCTCTTCACCAGACTCAGCTAAATGCTAATTGTTCTCTCCTTCTCCTTCCCCCTTCTCCTTCCCATCCATCTCGCTTTTCCTCTTTCTCTGTTACTCTCTCCCTCTTTCTCTCACTATCATACACACTAACTGAAGCTAATAAAAAAGACACAACAAATGAGCATTAATAAAATTATAAAATTATTATCAAATCTTTCAATTTTACAGACAAATATTAAGAAAATATCAAATGAAATAGATATGCTAGATGTATGCCAATAAATTGTAAGTCCTAAATTTATAACTGATGTGTACATTAGAACTGGAGAGGTCACATTATAATCTTTCAAGAAATATTGGTGATTGAAATGAATGGATACATGTAGGTAAGTTGCATTAAACCAGCAGTAGATATTTCCAACCTTTTATATGATACAATTTTAGAAGCAAGGTTTTGCTGGCTGTGTGGTCTCCTCCTCTCAACTAAGACATCAACAATGCTGAGAATGGAACCTTTGTTATTCCTTTGCCTTTCACATATTTGCTTGCTTATATGGAACAAAACATACCAAAATGTCTCCTGTTTCTGGTTTGTTTTTTTTTTCATCCTAGGAAGCCATTCTTTGGTTTACTTTTTAGGTCAGTATCTGTGAAAGTAAATCAAAGATTCATTATCTGCCATCTAACTCAGTTATGAAACCTAAACTCTTGCAAGGGGCTCTTTATGTTACTTTTCTTTTGCTTTTACAGTGAAAACAATCCCACTACAAACCTTAAGCATAATGCCAATCTAGAATGGCTATTTGAAAACTAAATGGATAGATTACAATAGAGGTAAAAACTGTTTCCATCAGGTTCTGCTTTAAGTTAGGAATGCAGTTACAAAAATAAGTCTCTGAGAGCAGAGAATTTCAGAGAGCAGGCTTTCTATTCACAATTACCAGAAACTGTGCTTTTATTATGGCATTTGTTGCCTGTTTGGTAATTTCAGCACTGCCTTACATTGCCATTAGTGTAAAAGATTTGTCAGATTTTCCATTGTGCACTTCATTGTGTTGAGTGTTTAAACATTTCTAATTATGTCAGCCAAAAATTCCCTGCAAGTTTCTACCTGGAATGCTCTTTTCAACGTATCAGAAATGGTCAAATCAGTGGTCTATCTGCCTCTAAATTTCAAGCAACAATCATAACATACAAATGGGACCATTTCATGATTTCCTTATCCATCTATGCACACAGATAGATGCCTTTGTATATTATAAGTACATGTATTTCACCTAAATACCAGAGAAAAGAAATGAGTAAGAATTATTTCTGATAGAGAGAAAAAGATCACGTAAGTCTTTCTAAGAGTTTAGCCACCTCTTTGACCATGAGAACTATCATTTTTTTTCTTAGTTACCATGCTTTTACTGAGGAGAACACAAGTCATGAAAAAAAGACCAACAAAATCTACTGCTACAAATAGGTAGTAACAATTTGTTCTCAAATACATTTTTCAGTTACTTAGTATCCCATCTTGAATGAAATATAACAGATTATTTCTCTTTTAGAATAAACACAATTCTTTCTTATGACTAGTACCTAACCCACACATTCCAAATGCTAACCTGGTCTGACAGGGTTAATAGTAATTTACTACTTAAATACAAGGTTTATCCAAAATAGGGTATAATATTGTATAATATATATCGTGTTATAAATTAGTCAGAGGAAGAAGAAAACAGATGTTTTCCACCTATTTTTAGAAATCTTAACCTACAGTAAAAGAAAAGATCTGGAAGAACTCTATCTTTGAATAAGTGGATAATGCTAACTTCTTGTATTCCTGAACATCACTTAAATGTAACTGTTTCTCTTCATGTAACTTTTAACAAGGTATAATAATCATGTGTGTTTATTCTGATATTTTGGTATTGAGGGCTTTATGATTCTAATGAGAATTGCCTCAAAGAGCTAACCAATTCCCAGATAAAACAAATGATTTAACTTCTCAAGTGTACTTTTCATGTTACTGGCAGGCTGCATCCTAACCAACTTCAATTCTTTTCAGTAGCATTAGGGTTTGAAACTTGGGACTTTCACTTGGTGGAAGGTGCTCTACCACTTGAGCCACACTTCTAGTACAGTTCTTGCTTTTTTTGCACAAACTGATCTGGACTTTGACACCTTATAGTTCCCACCTAGCTGGGATAACAGACATACCCAATTGTGTTTTCTGTTTTGTTTTGTTTCTTGTTTTTGTTTTTTTTTTCGGAGATACAGGATTCACCAAGGTTTTCCCCTGGCTGGCTACAAATTACTATCTGACATATTTCTGCATGTAACTAGGATTATAGGAAAGAGTCACTGGCACATGAATCTATTATATCAGGACACAGTGACTCAGTGCTACCAAACGTAGGGTGACTTCTTGCACAAATCACCCAAGTACCAGATATTAGACAACTTAAGAGAGTTCCAAGCCCCATATCTACTAAAAAGTAAACATTCTACCCAATCCCAGTCTTGTCTTCTCTGTTTTGCTTTGTTATCCCACAAAACCCACCATGAGCCCATTACCCATATTTTCCCCTGGCCTTTTCTAACTTCCAACTGACATTACTCAATCTCCATTGCCTTTTTCTCTTGGAAACTAAGAGTAGTAAATTATTTTAATGGCAATTGTTTCATGATCTATCGGCATCACTATAACTAAGTTATAAATATATTTTTTAAGAAGCAAGTTGTTAGATACTGGTGATTCATGTCTGTAATACTAGGTACTCAGGAAAGTGAGATCTGAGGATCACAGTTTGAAGTCGATTCAGATAGAAAAGTCCTGTGAGACTCTCATTTCCTAATAACTATTTGAAAGCTAGAAGTGGAGCTGTGACTAAAATTGGTAGAGTTCTAGCCTTGAACAAAGGAGTTTAGGGACCATGTCCTATAACCAACAACAGAAAATCATGGTAGAAAAAATAGTCAGAACCCCTGTCTTCACTGTATTTGATGTTGGTATAATTTGTGGAGGGGAAGGGAAAAAACAAATTGTTTAAATAGGGATACAGGTGGACCCATTGCAACAATGAGATATACAAGACGTTATGTCGGAAAACAAACTTTACAACTTTAGGAATGGGAAGAGGAAACAAAGGAGGTGGCAACAATGCTTGATAAGAAATGTACTCACTACCTTGCCCATGTAATTGTAACCCTTCTGTATGGTATTTTCACAATTAAAAAAAATAACAAAAAATGGTCAGAAACACAGATATTTATTTGAATTAAATTCTTTTAGAATAGGTGATCCTGGACATTGTTCATTCATTCATTCATTCATTCATTCAGCTGCCAATCAAGGGCAGGCTCTTTTTAATTACTATCAAATGGCAAACATGAAAGCCAGTCATTTTCTAAGTTTTTTGACATTTTACATTCAAATGATATATACAAATATATTATAAAATAATTACAAATGTGATGTGACAGAGAAAGAGTAGAAAGAGTTAGAATTAAATAGCACAGTACTTACCATTAGCATCAACACTAAAGGCAGGCTTTATACCTATGAGCCCTGCTTCTAGCCTCCAAATTCTCCCTTTTAGAAAGTGACATTTTGGGGAAGTAAATATCAACAATGTTCTCTGAGTACCACTTCTTTAGAAATAGTCCCTTAACATCAGCCAATAATCCCCAAACATCAACTTCCTTATTTGTGATATGGAGTTAAAAGTAATACTTGTAGAACTATTATCGGAAATGATAAGCTAGTGGAATAAAAATGCATGGAATCTGAAAACCCTCTACAACTGCACACACCAAGCTTATATCTTCTTCTTACTGACCTTTTCTCATTCTTCACCTCCTTGTAATTTTTGCATTAAACACCAATCTAGCTGATATAGAAGCAGCTTCCCCTGTGCTTTTCTCTGAGAATTCAATTTGGCTGATGATATGGCTTTAGACTGGATACCCTTGGGTGGGAGAACATGTGTTTAGTATTCTTTTAGCAGTCTGCCAAATCAATTCAATTGCATGTTTTTGGAACACTAGACATCTATTTACCTAAAGTAAAACAGATCAGCAAATCATCTCTAATCAAGTTGATATGTTGTAGAGCAAATACATTTAGAAACTTAACTAGATGACCAAAGTGACAACCAACATTTATGATCAAATACTACCATTAGGAAAATGAATAGGTAACACATTTAACTCATGAAGCATACTCCTGAATGCTAAGTACAAACATTTTACTAGGAGCGCAGGGAACACAAGACTTAGGAGCACAAATCTTCTAAGAAAGGGAGGATTTTTAGGAATTAGCTTCAAATTATTTTCAAGGTAAGATTCCTTAAGGAAAATGTAATAATTCACAACTCCTTTAAACAAAACTCATATACAGATAATTTTTTATCAGTATGATTACTATGACAGTCTAAGCCTCATACTAAAATCTATACATTGAGTATGGCATTGGTGCCTCATACCCATAATTCTAGTTAATTCAGGAGACTGGAATCTGAGGATCATGTTTCAAAACTAGCCCAGGCAGAAAAGTCCATAAGACTCTTATCTACAATTAGCTACTCCCAAAAAACCAGAAATGGAACTGTGGTTCAAGTGATAGAGTGTTTAATCATGAACAAAAAGAGGTCAGGAATATCACCCAAACTCCAAGTTCAAGCCCAAGAAATGTCACACACACACACACACACACACACACACACACACACACAAACACATACCCACACAAATGCATGCATTGAATGCTGGATGTCAAGGTTTTTGTCAGGTTTTGGTGAAGAAGGTGAGAAAAGTTAAAATTGCAGTGAGTCCGATAGAGTCTAACATGAAGTAGGAAAAATTACCATGGACATGTAAAATTGTCATTGTTATTAGGAGTGTTAATGACATCTCATAAAAGATATCTGGCAAAACTTCCTTATATAGGACATTTGAATGGAAAGATTAAGAATTATTGTAAGTAACTAGAGAATAGAAGAAATGACTCCTTTTTCTGTTTTCTTCTTTGCTTTTATTTTAAAGGAATTTTATTTCTGTCTGTAGAGTTACTACTGAAAAAATTGCATTCTCTTAGGGTTTGTTTTAATTTTTTTACTTTTATTTACTTTATTTTATTTTACTTTTGGCTTTTACATCAAATTAATTCTCAGAGCCAATCTATGTGAGTTAACAAACTCCCACATTGCCAACTATAGAAGGAATCATATTCCTTCTTACATGTACCCAAATCTCATACTCAACAATGAGTTATGGGTTGCAAAACTGGATTTATGGCTTGACCTGTCTGAAAGAAAAGAGGTATTCTTCACATGGAAAAGACACAGTAGAAAGGCAGGTGGTATGGTAGGGGACACTGGGACTGGAGTAGATTGATTAAAAGATCATTGTGAGATGAAGCTTAAGGTATAGAACCAAACTATCATCAGTTTGTAAAAGTTATTGAATATTTTATCTATTTTTCTAGTGAGTCAAGGGAAATCATTGATCAGGATAAAGTGAGGATGTGATTTAATCAGATTTGCAAATTTTAAAAGATCTCTCTTGCCTCAGTGCAGGAGCTAGAACAGATGTCTACTGACCAGGATTTACACAATGACAGGATGAGCGAAGGGGGTGATGAGAAATTAAGTAGAAATTATATCACTTGCAGTTGGCAATCTTATATGTCACTAGGTTTGAAGGGAGACGCTTATGAATTTGGTTTAAATCTGTTGATTTTCATGTGGTTTGGGTCATTTCAATTAAGCCATCTAGTGAGCATTTAGATTTACCCTTCAGAGGAGATATCTGATCTAGAGATAGCAACTTGTGAGTCATGCAGGCCAAAGAGGTAACTGAAGAATACAAGTCAATAAACTATCTAGTTATAGAGTATAGGAAGTGAATTAGCACTAGGTCAAAACCCTAAAGAATTTTATGGTTGATGACAACTTAGAAGAAGCTTCAGTGGGGAGAAAAAAATGGAGAAGGAGGCTGTAAGTATGCAGGAAAATCAGTAGGGCAATACCCCTTAGAAAGCAGTAGGTGCAATGCCATTCTTTCTAGAAGAAAGTGCTCATTCTGTGGAATGCTGCTGAGTGAGTTAATCTCACTGACTAAGGAATAAATGCTCTGAATCCTAAGCCTTAGGTGATTTCATCAGTCTATACAGACCTGGTAAGTTTAGGAGATATAGGAGGAAAATACAGTGTTCTAGTTGAGAAGATCATCCAGAGGAAAATGTTGAAATGCATTTTTAATAGGCTTTATTTTTAGAGCAGTTTTAAGTACACGGAAGAAGTAAGTGAAAGGTGCAAAGATTTCTCATATATCTCTGCCCTCAACAGTTTTTTTTTTTCTTATGTAAGTAGGTTGGCAAATATCCTGAAGAATTCCCAGAGGGAGAAAAGAATTTGAATCTCCAAAGGCTCAGCAATTTGTTGAGTTTTCTTTTCTCATTCTAAGTAAATAATCATAATTTCAACTCATGGATTTTTGTACATTCTTACTTGGCATTCTTGTTCTCATAAAGGGCCTCCCTTAGTTTCATGCAGCAACCTGGTTCTCTCCCTACTTCAACCCTTTCAAATCTATTGAATTTGGCTATGGGGATAGCCATTCAACCTCTTCTTGGGTTGTCTCAATATAAATGAAAACTTCCTTATGGGAGCAAAAGATAGGAAAGAGCCCTATCACTCCTTAATGACTCAATCCTACCCTATAGACTATGTCCAGGATATAGATATAGAGAGAGGTGTACCAAAGGAGAATTAAGTGTAAAGGTTTTCCACATCATATTAATACTAACCAGCACATTCCATATAGAGGAGAGATTGAAGAAAAAGTGAGTGTAAAAATGCTCTAGTAAGTTGAGTTAAGCTTTGCAAACTGACTCAATGGACATATGAACAGAGTGACACAGCCCAACAGCAGAGACTCTCACTTAGCAAGGCCAGCCAAACTCTGGCTCATTTTAAACATACCAAATCCATCAGGACAGACACAAATCACATTTGATTTTTTTTTTGTAAACATCAAATGATCACTTGGTAACAAGTTGGGCATGGGCGATCACTTTAATCTTTTGAACTGTCTTGTAGCTTATTCTTATAAAGGCACTTTGGGTATATATAGTATTGTTTTACTCCAGATCTCTAGGATTTACAGAGTTCTTGATGTATAGACATGAAAAGCCATACAATTAACAAGTTTTTTATTATGAAAATACCATACAGAGGGGTTACAATTACATGAGCAAAGTAATGAGTACATTTCTTACCAAGCATTGTTGCCTCTTCCTTTGTTTCCCCTTACTATCCCTGCCCTCCCATTTCCCCCTCCCAGCCCCCCCAAAGTTGTAAAGTTCATTTTTTGACATAAAGTCTTGTATATCTCATTGTTGCAATGGGTCAACCTGTATCCCTTTTAAAACAATTTGTTTGAAAAGCCATACAAAACAGCATCAAATTACAAGATGCATTTCGTAACACGAGTTACAAGATTAAGTCCCCTACCCAAATGTAAATCAGTGAATATCCTATATTGTACCATCCAATGGCAAGTAACCTTGAGAATTTTGGAATAATAGCCTTCATTATGTAGCTCTCTTGTCACATTGTAATTGTGAATAGACCTTCCACAAAGCCACAAATGGAACACAAACGGATGTAGCAATCAAGGGTTCTGCTCCTTGATATGGTAGTTTGGATCGCAAGACATGATTACTCAGATTCCAGGAATTTAGAATGAATAACAGAGGTGTAATATAAATGCAATGGTCAGAGATCACCTACCAAGACTGGGGCTCAGATTTGTTTTACAGGGTTCCTTCAGATGAAGCACTCTGAAAAGAGAACAATCTTCCAGGATGGGATCTATTAAACCAGAGATTTTTGATTGGTGTTATACATCCCAAAGGAAAACACATGTGGGTCCAGGATCCAAAGTATGGAAACAAAAATGTTGCTATTTTCCATACCCCTTGACTCACTAGCATGTTTTATGATTCTCCTTTTATAACTCTTTCTTCGAAGAATTAAACTTCCTTTTCTCCCTAAAAGAACTAATACCATAGTGGGCCAGATTTCCAGGGAATGGTAACTTAAGGTACAGTGATGACATCACTGTACTATCCTAGGTCACGGACTCTTACTGATGATCAAGTAGGTTACTTTTCCACAGTTGAGAAGAGGGAGGAATATTTATACAATTCAGGCAATATATTTGGATGTTTTCTGCTACTCCCTTGTCATGAATAGATTTGTCCCCAAACCACAAACTGAGGAAGATATGACGAGGAAGTGTTCTATTCCTTGATGTGATTGTTTGGACCACAAGACATGATTGAATGAACAATTGAACAGTTGATGATATTTCAGGAATTTAGAATAAATAATAGAAGTGTGATGTGAATGTAATGGTCTGAAATCTCCTCCCATGCCTGGAACTGAGATTTATCTTACAAGGTTCCTTCAGATTTTCCCCTTATAAATATAAGTCCACATAAATGATGGAAAGTAGCTACAAAAAATCTGCATGAGAAAATGGAGAAATATAAATAAAACAGAAGTCTCAAGAAAGATCACAAGATTATAATGTAAATCTGAAACTAATCAAAGAGGAACGTTCAAAAATTTTAAATGGAATTGCCCTCGTTAATCTGGCTTGTCAGAAAATGCGGGAAGATTCATGCAAAATTTTGAAGAAAAGGAAAAGAAAGTTGAGTATAATTCATATCCCTAGAAGGGGTCTACATTAGTATTCTTGCTGAATCAGATTAACTGATAATTGTTCCTTGGAGATTTTGTCTAGTATGATATCAATTTCTAATCAGAGGCTTATTTGCTTCCTGTGGTTGGAGGTTTCAAAGCAAACTTTCAGTCATTATGGTATTATTCATTTCAATTGTATTTGAATCTATTTCAATTTCATTTGACTTAAATAATCAAATACAATTGCATTTAAATGAGCCACAATTGAATAGTCATTTGAAGTACAAAAATATACCTGGCTACAGAGTAGCCAATAAAATTTATAGAAAGATCAACATCAGCATGTACCTTCTTAGACACCCATTAATATTCTTAATATTTTCATTCCCACAATTTTCTAGATTCATTTGAATAAAAATTCTGACTGTGACCAACAAAGTGATCTTGATTTTCTTTCCTGTCTTACTGTGTTTTAGTGGAAACTTGAAAGATAACTTACAGTCACCTTCATTAAATACATTTGGAAAACACCATTGAACTAATCTCTCCAACTTATCCATACAATCATTCACTACATTTTTCAGATAAAATGGTATTTCAGATACTTAGTCTCACATATCCTGTCTAGTATATAGTAGTTCAGTTCCTTATAATGTCTCTTATTGAAGCAATGGGATATTTTCAATATTCTGTAGATACTTTTCATTCATATTCTAAAATTTTAAATGTCTACCATTTCTACTATGAACTTCAAGTAAGCAGAAGAGGAGGGACTAATAATTCAAGTTTTTAGGCCCATAACCTCTATCCTTTATCTTTCTGATAATTTCTTAGGTATTGCTAGGTGTTACATCTATTTGTTTAAAGGTACTGTGCATCCAACCCCAAACAATCTGACTGTTCACTAGTTCACTAGATGCTTTACTTAGTCACATTTCAAATTTGTTTGTATATTTAATATAAGGACCCAGTTTTATTCACCCATAATTACCAACAGTTAACACAATATACAACGATACAGAGCTACTGAATGCATGGGCTCTAAATAATTGTGCAAGTAGGATGGCATTATTTAGAGAAATCAGTCATAGTGGCAACATTTACAGATTGGTTTTATGAGACCAAAATTATAATATTGGATATATTGGATATGTAAATATATTATATATAATTATATATAAGTATAAATATAGTATATGTAATTATAAAGAATTATATTATATATAATTATATATAATATATAATATGAATATATAATATATTGTATGTTATAATATATTATGGTATGCATTATAATATATTATATATAATATATAAATATATTATATAATATATATAATTATAAAGAATTATAATTATAAAGAATCAATTCATATATAAAGGCAATTTTCACAGAATTTGTTGAGCAAGGCAGAGATCCAAGTCAGTCAGAAACATCGACAGAGCTGAAGGAAATGTTGATCAGCAACAATGTACGTGGAATACTAAAAGCATAGAACATAGGTACAGACCACATCAGCAGAAGGAGCAGGCTAGTGCTTAATAAAATAAATAAAAGCCATGGCCCATTTTGCAGACTGAGACAACTATGGACCAAGAATCAAACAACAAATGATACAGTCTATATTTCCTGCCTAGTGCTTCATTTACTGAATAATGGTCCTGCATCATGGTGATCCATCACATTTCCTTTTATCTTCTCAAATTGGAAAGGAGAGGAGAGGCACCGTAGCAACAAGGCTAGGATTTTGGTCACCCTGGATGTCTTAAGGTGGTTTCCCAGAAACAGAAACTGGGATTGTTTTGAAAAGTTATCTTTTTCAGACGACACTACATGAAAATATGAGAACAGTCAGGAGCTATGTAGTAAATCATCATATATATATATATATATATATATAGTGTGTGTGTATGTGTGTGTGTGTGTGTGTGTGTGTGTGTGTGTGTAAAAATGCCGCTCAATCAGAGATTACCTGCCACATAACCCCATGGGAGAACCCAGAAGTATCAATACCACTAAAGAGTTAGTCCAGGGCTGGGAAGATGGTTTAGTGATAGAGTGCTTGCCTTGCATGAATAAGGCCTTGGGTTCAATTCTTCACACCACATATGCAGAAAAAGTCAGAAGTGGCGTTGTAGCTCAAGTGGTAGTGCGCTAGCCTTGAGCTAAAGAGCTGAGGGACAGTGCTCAGGCCCAGAGTTCAGGCCCCATGACCAACAACAACAAAAAGAGTCCAAACCTGAAGCAAGTCTGCAGTGAGTATCAGGCAGTCTTGATCAAGGGCTTTCCTTTGCATAAGAAGAGGAGAGCACAACTTCCTAGACTGTCTCTTACCAGCAGAAAGCAATGCTCTGTACTTAGGCTTTGCATATCAGATAGTAAGTTGTTCTGACAGAAAGCACATGTCTATCACAGTCACACATAAAGAATATATACTCCTTACCTCTTTTCAGGTCTCTCAAACCCATTACCAAAACATAATAGCTTGCTCTGCTAATACAGGTATTCTTTTAAGAATCTTTTTTAGCTGTTCTTCATTGGTTTCATAGTTACTTCACCTTGAACTTTACATCCCAACAATAACTAATGTCATGTGACAAGTCTAAGTATGGCTTCTGCTCTGCTTTTTGGGTTTTCCTGGAATGCTCTTTGCCCATCTATGTTCTAAGAGTATTCTCTGCAGGTATCATCTCTCATACCCAAGTTCAGATAACACGTGTAATCTTTATTGATAGTCTTAGGTGAAGTCAGAAGCTTATTCGTATTATCCTTTTCTTTACAGAACTTAACACAAAGTATTATAGTTTAGTTGGTATGTCTTTTTTTTCCTGATGGACTCTAAACATAGTGTCAGAGACAGACTCTTCCACTTAGATTAACAGTGGCAAACACAATACTGTCTCAAAACTTCAATCAAATGTGTGCTTAAAGAGTAAACCAATAAATATAACATATATTTTATATAGAGCCTTTTCTTTTCTTATCCTGATTCTGCCAACAATTTAATGTTGACATAACCAGAATATTTTGAAACTTCTTTTCTATAAGATGAACTCTGCATCTTGCAAAAGGAGCATATTCATACAGCCAAAGAAGCCAGCTCACATATGAAAGGTGGTAGAGATTCTGATGAAGGTATTCTAAATAAAGTTTCTCCCAAGTTATTCTAAAGTAAAGACTTCTTTTCTCTTTCCCTCATGTGTCACTCTTAGTAGGAGAAGGCAGACATGAAATACTGCTCCCAAGGTATTCCAGCTCATTGTAGAATCGATAATACTCTTAAACCACTAGGGGGCTACATGTATTCATTCACTCTTTAGGACTTTATTTTCTGAGCTGTTACTGTTGCATACTAAAAAGATAGGAGTAGTTGCTAAGATGTGCAGGAAGAGGTTTCAGAACTCAAATGTTCTGGATAACCTGATAAATAACACATTGCCACTTGAAACTAGAAGCCAACAAATTTTCGCCTTATATCTGAATTTGAACAATGATAATGAATGTTTGGGATTAGGGGCAGTGTGGATTTCAGACCCTCCTCTGACACTTATCAACTATATGACTTTCTGAAATGTAATATCCGTTGTACTTCAGATTAATTATTTGTAAATCCAAATCATTTAGAGAGTAAGGGACAAATAGAGAGTGTCAAATATGAAAGAATTATTAGGCATGTATAATATGTATATAATATACATATAATATATACTCAATGGATACTAGAAATTATGACTATTGTTGTACCTTAAGAATTTAGGGCTCAGTCAAGAGACTGAGATTTTTTAATCATTATAAAGGGTTAGATGTTCTTCATAAATGTTTTATTTTCCCCATCATCACGGTTCCAAGTGACTAAAAGGATAAGGACTTTTGCCTATTGTATACAGAAAGAAAATGGAAGACAAATTGTATGATATTCCATACCTGATTATCTAAAGAGAGAATTCATAGGATATCCTGGAGAATGTCCTGCTATAGTAGAAGAGAAAATATTGTAGGAAATTTTCAATTACTTTAAACTTGTTTCTTACCTTACTTTTATGATAAATCCTGCATGAATTCTTGGAAACACAATCACAGAATGATTCATAACTATGTCCCTTATTTACTTATACCTCCATTCAATTAAGAGATAGTAATAGACCAATTCTCTTTTATTTATTTATCATCATATCACACTCTGTAAGAAGTTGAATATTTTTACGAAATATTTTTTATTCATTCAATACAGTATGGCATATTCCAAAATCAAGAACTATATTAAGTGCTGAGGATAAACCATCAGCAGAATATATGATACTCACATTCATGGAAAATCTAATCTTTGTATAGACAAACACTAAACAGAAGAGCTGTGAGTGTCTTGAAAATGGGTACTTGCTACAAGCACAAGCAATACCCTTTATAATTTAGTCACACGCTTCCAATTGCCAACTCTGACTAAAGGGTCTGGTTTTACTCTTGGTCCAAAGTTCACAAAATATTTCTGTAATCAACTCGGGAAGAGTCACTATTGTGATAGGATTTGTCACTGATACATTCTTTTGACAACTCTCAGTGACTATTACTTCTTGGCTTTTGGACAAAGTGAAATAGTAAGTGTGTTAGGAATTGCTCCCCCAAACTGGAGTGACACATTCACTCAAAAGAGTTCCCTTGAGTGCATTTAGGGAAGGAACGGAAGTCTGTGTGGCCAGTGCACTGTCAGGCTTAGAATCTCCAACAAAACCATCTCTTAACTGAACAATATCAGGGATCTACCTCTCAAGATCAATGGCTTCTAAAGAGAATACACAAGAAACAAACAAGTCACATAGTTCATTTTAAATATGTTAAAAACAATAGCAGGAAAGAAAAAAAAAGTTGTGTCCCTATCTTGGGTCTTTGTTTCTTTTGTATGTTCTTTCTCCACTGTATAACCCCTGTTTTCACTGTATTTGAGGTTGGTGCCCTGTATCTTGTATATACATTTTTCTAAATTGGGGAGGGGAAGGGAATTAACAAAATGCTGAAACAAGGATACAGGTCGACCCACTGTAACAATGAGATGTACAAGACACTGTGTTGAAAAAGAACTTTACAGCTTGGGGATGAGCAGGGGGGAGTTGAGCAGGTAGGGAGGGAAGGGATAGTAGGGGATTAACAAAGGAGGAGGTAATAATGCTTGATAAGAAATGTACTCATTACCTTACTCATGTAATTGTAACCCCTCTGTACACTAATTTTACAATAAAAACATAAAAATAAAAATAAAGGGAATACATGAGAAGGCTGCACCAGAGAGGGCTTATGAAGTACACTGAATATGACCATGATTCCAGAAACTACAGCCTGTGGAATCTTGGGCAAGTTGCTTAACATTTCTATGCTTCATCTCATGTGCTTTTTTTTGTGTGTGCAATCCACACAGTAATACCACCAAATGGATGAGATTGTTATGAGTTAAGTGAGATCTTACATTTAAACAAGATATCCTTCTTGCCTTTATTTAAAAATGGTAGGTAGCATTTAGAATGCATACAGTTACATTTTGATGTACAAAACACTGCAACAGACAGGTGTTTTTTTTGTTGTTGTTGTTTTTGTTTTTGGGTCCGGTCGTGGGCCTGAACACTGCAACAGACAGGTGTTTTTTTTGTTGTTGTTGTTTTTGTTTTTGGGTCCGGTCGTGGGCCTGAACTCTGGGCCTGGGCACTGTCCCTCAGCTCTTCAGCTCAAGGCTGGTGCTCTACCACTTGAGCCACAGTGCCACTTCCAGCTTTTTCTTTTTGCTTATGTGGTGCTGAGGAATCGAACCCAGGGCCTCATGCATGCAAGGCAAGCACTCTACCACTGAGCTACCTTCCCAGCCCCAGACAGGTGTTTTTTCAAGTGATCTCTGACTCTTTCTCACATAAAACATATGAAAACACATCTAAATTATATACAATAAAACATTAAAATATAAAAATTGCATAGAAAATATATGGAAAAAAGGTTTAGTCAGAAACTATTACTATAGAATACTTTAGGAGAAAGAAAAGGAAAACTGATATCTCAATGCTCCTATTGTTTTTGGTAGCTATGGCTCTATCCAAACTTTATCAACCTTAGTCTACTTCTTTAATCTCCATCATCAAATACTCTTGTTGAAAAATGAAGTAAGTGGAACACTTTTGTGTATGTAAAAATGGCTGGCTAGTTCAACTATCTGAATTGTATCAGTCCCTAAATATGACATGCTAAAGATTTAAAAGTAGATCAAGCATTGAAAGATGACATTTCTGTTCTTCTTCCCCAACATAAATTAATGACATGCTACATTGGTAACACACTCCTTGCACAACACAGCTCTGACTTAAACTGTTTTGCATTTTTACAAATTATTTGTTATGTATCTGTTTGTTTTTACATGAAACTGTGAGATGGACAGACTAATCTTAATATTTTCATTTTACCAATCACAAACCTGGTCAAATAACTTTCCCCAAATTAAAAAATAAATATATATGAGTTGTTTTATCACAAGTGAAATCCAGACCACTTTATACCAGAACATTTTTCTTTACATCATCAGTTATCTCCTCTCATTTCAATCACTAGTGTATTTTATCTTAAGCGATTGAGCTGTACATTTAGCCTTGCCAATATTACTTAGAGATGATAAACCTTAGATGTTTAAAAAATATTATAACCCATGTAATATAGCGTCAATCATCTCATTCAACATCAACAAATAGTATCTTAGTTTGAACCCCAATAGACAGAAAGAATGAAAAATATTCTGAATTAATCAGTATTTTACAACTTTGTATATTTCAATAAAGTATCTTTTTCTTACTTATTGTCTAGGTACCTGTGAATTTCTGCTTGTATTGAAGGAATTAAAATGCTAGTTCCCTAATTTTTACTCAAGAATATGTACTTTGATCAGTCATAAGAACTGAAGTATTTTTTCTATCTCATTTGTACCAGGGCATAAACTTCTCTTTGTTTTATATTAAGAAATCACAGGGTGAAATTGAGGGAATGAATAGCTTTGTTCTTTCCTGTGTATAATATGTCTGTTTAATGGGCTCATAAGCACTATAGGCAATAGGCAAGCAACATTGCAGCTGAGATTATCTCTGAAGGGCCCTCAGTTTGCATACTGCCTCTTAATATTGATGATACTGTCTAGGAATCTCAAGTTCTTTCTACCCATCAAATAAACTGTGAAGTAGGAGATATAGAAGCACAGGCACAGTTTATTTGAAAGTTAGGGTAAGGCACCAGAAAAGGTATATGTAGCCTCTTACATGCTGGTGGGTTGGTGTATCTCCAACCAGAACTCAGACTAGGAGGGCCACTTTATGGAGGAGGAATAGGAGGAGGACTTGAAGGGGAAGGGATGGAGGGGGAGGAGGAGGAGAAAAAGGAAGAGGGGCATAGAGGTGTCCTTGAAGAAAATGAGAGGTGGGGCTTGGAAATTGGCAGCCTCCTTGCAGTATTCATGGGGTCCCACTTATATATCCCTTTGAATGAATGTCAGCAGTCCTGGCATCTGGTTGGGTCACTATCCACTTTACTCTGAAGGTAACTGTCCCCTGAGTGCTTCAGTGCTTCAGCTTCTGTGGACTTCGCTTTTGTCCTGGCTTCCCAGGCTCAGTAGGAAGAGAAGAAGCAGCATTGGCTTTACCAGGCATCCACTGTCTCTTCTTTCCTATAGACTTCAGGAAGAGGAGATTACCCACTGTCTCTGCTTCCCTAGTTGCCTAGTCCTCCCCTTTTGGTTTCTCATTTTATTTCTTCTAATATATATACATATATATACATATATATATATATATATATTCTTGAGAGTCACAGTTCTCTTTTTCTGAACTTACAATGTGGCTAGTACTGGAATAAGTTGGGTTAGAGAAGTGTACATGGCCTTGCTTTGTGAGACTTGGGAGGAAATCAATGGAGTGTGGAAACTTCACTTGCAGAAAGAAGTCAATTTGAATACAGGAAAGACTCCCCCTTTTCTGATTTTATGGGTTGCTCCCATCCCCCCTTTTACCCCCCAGGGAACACAGTAGTTTTCTTATTCTGTCTCTAAATCGCTTTCCTTTATCTATGGTTTTTCATAATTTATCTTTCTGATCATTTTAAACCTTTCAAATGCTGTTTTCCTGTCTTTAGTCAAATAAGCTGCCCACCAGGAAGTGAATAAAGACCACCCAGAGCATTTTAGCATATCTGGCCCCACAGTGAGCTGGTGTTGATAACTGTCAATCCCAACTTGCCTGACCCCCAGGGAAACATGGTCTTAATAAAGCACTGTGACATATTTTTTAACTTCCCCGGTGAGTAAGCTCCTCCTCCTTCCTCCCATGTCTCCTGATCAAAGAACTGGATAATAGCAAGATGTGAAGAAGACACGCTGTTCCAAAATGTACCTTTTCCTTTCTTCTTGATTCAAGAGCAAATTTGTGAACATGGGGTATTGTGTTACAGGAGAAAATGAATTAAATTAACAAAGAATCAGGAACACAATATTATGTTCACTGTTAGACCACTTTCATGTAGACTGAATTGTACATAACAATTCTAATGTGATTGAACTGAGGTGATCCTAGCACTAAGGGTAAATCTGTATAATCCTTTTTGTTCTTGTTGAAGCAGTTACTTTGTATACTTGAGCATTGTCTTCTTACTGATTTGCTTGCTTCCAATTGATTCACCCTCAATGAGATTTTCTACTCCCCGAAAGACCTTTTGGCACTTTAAGTCTGCTTTAGGAAAAATTTAGTCAATCAGCACAGTAAACAAATTATAAGACAGGCTAATCACAGAAGGGAGAAAATTGAATTAAAATAAAATCAATGTTTTTAATACATTTGCGCTAGAATCAGATCAACTTCATGAGTACTCCATTCAGTTGAAGAGGAACTAATTTGGAATAAAACCAGGTTATTCTAAAAACAAAACAGTACAGTGCTGGCCAGTCTTTTCCTGGACTTTTCTATAGAATGTTTTCAGATTTCATTATTGAACAGCTGCATTGAAACATTGATCTCTGCTAGAAAACCTGACCTGATCCAATGTTCAAACTAATTCAATAATACATTGACAGGATATGGCTAGTGTTATTCACCCACACTGCAAACAGCTCATTCTCTCCTGATACTACATTGCCATGTACATAGTCCAGAGGTCTTATGTAGTATATTGATATTTATAATCAAATTTGATCTGAAACTTCTTAATAAATTTGTTTTTTGTAATAAATTATTCAACCTTGGATATTTCTTTGGCAATACAAAGAAAACTAAGGCAAATACTGTATTGCCAGAAAGAAAACGAAGTTATTGAGACCTATAAATATGTATTTCCTTTGGCCAACGGTTTCATTTTGACATATTTTCTTTCCTTTTCTTATGTATTTGCTGTTTTTGAGATGGGGGTCTAACTCAGACATTCCTGCCTCAACCTCCCCAGAGTGGGGATTACCTGGCAGCCTCATTATCTTGGACACTAAGCAAATATTTTCCCTCTTGGGCCATGCCCCAACTTCTTTGTATTTTTCAGAGCATGTCACACTAAGTTTGCCTCAGGTGGTCTGAAGCCTCTACCTCCGTAATAATTGGAATTATAGGTATGTGCTCCCAGACACAGCCAGCATATTATTCTGTCTGCCACTGGTGACATACCGATGATTCTACCTACACAGAACACTGAGATCTGGAGATATCAGTTTGAAACCAGCTTGAACAGACAGATCCTTGAGATTTCTATCTACGATTAACCAGCAAAAAGCCAGAAGTGGAGGTATAACTCAAATAGTAGAATGCCAGCTACGAACCGCCAAAGGTGGTGATTTGCAAAGAAAGCAGTTTCATACTGATTTATGGTATTTGGTTGAAACATTCACTCTCAGATGAGGAAAATTAGAATTGATGAAGCTAAGATACTCACACATAGCATATTAGTGGTCAACTGAGAACAAACCTAGAAAATACATTTGGAAGAGGAGATAAATGAACTGGCCTGATTTTCCTTTTTAAGTATAAAATTATTTAAGAAATGAAAATGACCTATAGTTTAGGAGAATGACCTATAGTTTTAACAGAAATGCCTTGGAAGTTTGGAAACAGGACCATCTTCTTCTAACACAAAATAAATAGCATTTTTGTTTGCTTTTTATCCCCGGGTGAGTAAGCATGCTACTTGGCATCCTCACAGTTACAATATCAGCAAATATACATGTGGTGATCTTTTGACCTTTTGACTTCTTTCTTCCTCCATTTGAGATAAGGTTCCTTTATAATTTCTGCCCAGGTCATAGAACTTGTCCTTTTTCCTCAGTCTCAGTTAATTGACAGTTTAAACTAGATTATATTTAAATATTACACATACTGCTTACCATTAAGTTATAATTGCAGTGAAATTTAAGCTAGAATCAATATTAAGTGTTCACTCAAGCCATTGCTTTCACCGTGATTAATGATTGCAATTGATTGATGTGAATTAAGAATGGCAGAGCATTTAAAAGCATTACAATGATCACTTACATTTAATTTTCACAGCAATATCCACTTAGAATACTTCTCATGTAAAATGGTCCTAGAGTTCAAAATTCTCTACAAGGACCACGGAACAGCAATCAGATACTTAGAGCTATAATATTGTCCATGTTGTTTAAACTATCCAATATACAAATTGTTTATTTTGAGCCTGGGAACATGGCTTAGTGGTAGAGCGTTTGCCCAGAAAGCATGAAGCCCTGAGTTTGATTCCTCAGTACCACATAAAAAGAAACAACTAGAAGTAATGCTCTGTTTTAAGTGGTAGAAGGCTAACCTTGAGCAAAAAAAGCTCATGGTCAGTGCCCAAGGCTCCTCAGTTCAAGCCCCAGGACTGGCAGAAAAAAAAACTAAACAACAAAAAAACAGAAAGAAATCTTCATTCTTAGATAGCCAAGAATGCTTCGGATTTAAATGAACCCAACAAATATTTTTTTTTCTATTTCTAAGTTATCCTCTCAAGATGGCAGATGATAATATATATATATATATATATATATATATATATAATCAGAAAAGATCAGACAGGATGTATTTTTAAAAGCATATTTAAAATATATTTAGGCAAAATTCATATTTTATCTACTTTATTCACAAACAACATCAAAAGATGGTAATTTAGAGTCGGGCTTTCAAACTGGGCTGCACTTAACTTTACTAAAAAGTAAAGGTCAAGGATGACCATACTGTGCTACGAGATTATACATCACAGGTGACATAAAACTCCCTGTACATGTGACATTTGAAATTACATTTGGTCTTCGTTCCCAAATGCCAATGGAATGATTGGTTCATTAGTAAGGGCAAATTAAATTAAACCTTTTATTTCCAGTAAAAGGCAACTGCTTCTCACATCAAAAATATAATTCAATTTCTATCTTAAAATTAAATGAGGGATCAATGCAGTGGACATACAGTCAATTTTTTTTCTATGCTATTCTTTCTTTCTTTCTACTTTTACAGAACTCTAAATAACTATGCTTTCTTAAATAACTTTGTTTTGACTTCTATCACATTAAAAATGAAAAATAGCCAGTTGTAGGGGAGAAAAATGTTGATAGCTTTGTAAGGTACAGGAATGTAGTCTAAAGTTTAGCTTTGCATAGAGTCAGCCTTTTTCTTGCCAAAATGAATAAACCTCTCAAGGAACCTCTGAAGTTCATGGCGGAGTCAACAGAACATTCAAGACAAAGGGTGAGCAGGGTAGAATTAAACAGATTTCTGCAAATTACCAGATGCAAGGGAACATTATTAGTTCCAACCCCTGTGTAAGGAGACTTTATAATGTCAGTTTAAATATCCTGGAGAGTGAGTTGTCATTGCCAACTTAAAATAGAGCCTGGACATTTAAGAATATTTACATAGCACATATTTGGGCTAAGATTATTGAGGAAATCAAACTATTTTCTGATGTTTAACAACCTTCTGCATTTGAGAAATTAGTTCTGTATCATTAATTTAAAACCATTAAAAACTGGCAAGATAATTTTATGTGGATGGCTTTATCAAAAAATATATATATCAAAATATATATACAAATTTTGTAATTGCTTAGTTTTCTATCTTTAGCATATTTTTCAAAAATATCTGAAAATTAAGAATATTGAACTCAATAAATATCTTAAAACTTTGTGTTTTGAAATAGTAGATTTTTTTCCTTTTAGTAAGTTTATTTATAAAATCTTAAATTTACCCTACTATAGAGTACCAAAACTACTAAAGTATGAAACGTACTTTATCTATAGCAAAAAGTTGCTAGAGTAACAGTGATTCCATTATCCTATCACACTATTGAGCATTTATAGTTTTAAGCTAGATATCAAAAAAGTATGATTAATTATGTCATTTTCCATTATTTAAAAAAATAAATTGAATAAGAAAAACAAAACCATGCAAACAATTTTCCATAGCCCATCCAAAAGAAGCAATTAGTGTGGAAGCTTACGAATTGTTTTAAATATTATGTATGCATAGTATTTGTTATGTTGTTATTAACATGAAAGTTTTACAATATATAATATGCAATATATTTCATAAAATGTGAACAAAACAAAATCACATACCATTAAATCTGTATTTAATATGCCACATAGCAAATGTGAGAAAATAAAATAATTCAACAAGAGAAAACCCCAAAAGACAAACACAGTTATAGTTTACATTTGGTTTTGCTATTTATTTTTTTGTTGACTTTAAGTAGTTGGACAAAGGGATTTCAACCTTATGAATCAGTTTATGTATAGAATGCATCTTAATTAGTACTACCACTTCCATCTCTCCCACTTCCATCCTCAAGTTACACGGCTCCATTTTCACATATGTATATTGAATGTTAGGACTGCACTCACCCACCATCCCTCTCTCCAGCCATTTCCCACTCGCAACCCCTGACAAAACATGTTTCAGCCACTTGGTCACATTTGCTTTTACCAATCACATTGCTTTTATCCATTTGCCAACTGCAAAAAAGATGTAGTACCTCGATCACTTACTTTCCCCCCCCCCAGAGCTTCAATAAAGACATTTAGATATAAAGATATTGCAGAAGGTAATAGTGCCAAAGCACGCCATTGTGTCTGTAAAGTAACTTAACAGAGGACCCATGGACTGTGCCCTACACTTGGTGTTCTTTAAAGTCTGAAGAGAGTAGGGCAGAAGTGCTGAACTACAGTAACTGCTTCAGAGCTCAATGTGTGTCCATCAAGCTGTGCTGGCCAGGCACCATGGCAGTAAATGTACAACATCATCAGAACTCAGAGAAAGTTCAGTATAGTGAGCCAAACACTAGATGTTTCTTATCTGTAAATTTCAAAACAAGTTTTCTAAAACACACATTTACAATTGTTAAAGTATGCATGCCCATATTAAAATTTTGTATTATCCAATAATGGTCTTAATTTAAAAATATCTGAATGTACTTACACTGGTAATTAAGACTAAAAGAATGTTTCCAATTGGTGAACAAGCTTATCTACTGTCCTTAAAACTTGGAGAATCATGTACATGATAATCTCCCAATTCACTGTAAGTATTTTAAGATTTTCTTCCCATGATATGGGATAATCCAACTTCGTAACAAGAATAAAGAACTTGTGCTTTGCACATGCATGTAATCATGGAGACAATTTTCTTGTAGAGCTTAGTATTGACAACTATCAAATATGCCCAGCATTAAAATGTTTATCAGGATTATTACTAAAATTACTTTTCCCCTATTTAATTCTGGACCATAAATTACTTTTGTTCATAGAAAAGAAAATTGTCTTCTAAAATAGGTGAGCATTTTAATGTCACTTTAGTAAAATACATAATCATCACTTATGAAAAACAAAATAATTTTCTTTCTTGATCTTAAATAACAAATACAATTTATGTAAATTGTACCATGCCTCATGGCTAAGCTTAATGACATGTATTCTTTTTGCATTACTTTTTTGGCTATAATAGTATTTTTACTCAACTTATATTCATAAATTAATATTTAAGCCCTAAGAATTACAAGGGATTAAAATTTTATTTTGTTACATATCTTCACAGAGTTGGAAAATCGAATCCATGGAGGAAGAAGCTATTTTTAAATTATCCTTAATAATACAGGAATTAAAGATTTTCAAAAACAGATAGGGTTTAGTTATATGACTGGCTGCATGATAGTTCTGATCAAATTCAAAGTACCTTGGAGTAATAATTTAATAATGTAAAATTTTATTTTCACTTAACACTCTTACGTTTGTTTTAGCTTCAAAGAACAAATACCTAAAGGGTATTTAATTAAAATTATTGGAAATTTTTATTTTTTCTAATATTGGTTGGATTGATAAGGCATTGTTCATGTATGATACAAGGTTTTATACAGGGTTTTTTAAATTTTATTTTATTGTAAAGATGCTATACAGAGGGGTTACAGTTACATGAGTAAGGCAATGAGTAAGCTTTACAACGTTGGTGGGGGGGAGGGAGGGAGGATTGGTGGGGGAGGCTGGGAAGGGATGTGAAGGGTATACAAAGGAGGAGGCTGCAATGCTTGGTAAGAAATGTACGCATTACCCTGCCCATGTAATTGTAACCCCTCTGTACAGTATGTTCACAAAATAAAATAAAATGAAAAAAAACAAAAAACATTTCTTGTGGAGCATTGTTACCCCCTCCTTTGTTGTTCCCCCACTATCCCTTCCCTCCGCCCTCTCCAGTCCCGAAGTTGTGGGTCTCATTGTTGCGATGGCTCATCCTATAGGGTCCTTGTTTCAGCATGTTGTTATTCCCTTTCCCCTCCCCAAATTAGACAAATGTTTTATACTTGTTATTGCTATTGTTTGTAGTAATGTTAGCATAATGGAAAATCAGAAAGGTGTACTAGGGGACAGTAAATCTGTTTAGTAAAAAAGGAAAATACAGATTTACTATTTGATGGAGAAAATATAGTATTAAAATGGAAGGGAAGCTGGGTGTCCGTGGCTCACACCTGTAATATTAGCTACCCAGGAGGCTGAGATCTGAAGATCATGGTATGAAGCCAGCTCAGGCAAGAAAGACGGAGACTACTATCTCTAATAAACTAAAAAAAAAGCCATAAGTTGTATTGTGTCTCAAATGGTAGATTGTTTAGATTGCTTGCCTTGAGCACAAGAAGCTCAGGTATAATGCCCAGACCCAAAGTCAACCTCCATGACCGTTAAAAAAAAAAAAAGAAGAAGAAGAAGAAAGGAAAAAAAAAAGAAAGGGAGAAAACTATAAAGCTATGCAACAAATTTTACTTCTGCATTTTTTTCCAATTATAAAAACTAGAAAAGACAGAATAAATCAGTTGGAGCTAAAATTCAGGTAATAAAAGTTTAAGAACACAGGTAATTGTTTAAATGAGATTAAGATACTAAGCTCAGAAAATGTATCCTACAATGTCAAACAAATTCATAGGTGTAATTTCAGAACACCTGTCAGTAATCCTAACAAAATCATAATAAAGGGAAAATATGCCATAAGACTAATGATAGGTAAGTGCTTTCAAAATGAAGTGAAAGTTTAAGCCAGAAATAACATAGACTGAGAAACTTTAGAATAGATTCTATGTTTATGAATGTTTCATTAGCATAACTTCAGATTTGTGACTTCCGATGAAGAAAAAAATGAGCGATACTCAAGATTCAATAGAATATCAGTAAAATGAAAATTGAATTTTGCCTAAAGTTAAAGAATGTAGATTCCACTGAGAAATCAACATACTTTTCTAAACCTGAATAGGTGTGATTTTTATCTAATGATTTCAAATTAGCAAAGCCAGTCAAAGGAAATGCAAACACAAAGACTCCATTGTCTCCAAAAATGAAGTGCTCACAATGAGTATGCATTGCAGAAACAACCTCAAGGTGGATGAATACTATCACTAGTTCCTCAGAAGAATGTTGTCTCTGGTCTCAGATGCCACGTTTCCAGTTTGGGAGAGGGTGAAGTTTATCACTTGCAAATTACCATCTAAATAGCATCTAGACTTTGCTTGACTTGATGACAGTTCTTCCAAAGTTTGCAAATTATCTCCTCAAGCCCCACAATATCTTTAAATTAAACAGTGAAATGAGGGACAATCATATCCACAAAACAAAGAGAGCACATTTAGAGATTTGTAATGAGTAGGATTATTTCTATTAAGTAAGCTAATAGTTTAATTTAAATTAAAATATGTACCTGAAGACTTGTGATTGTGTCACCTGACCATAAGGAGATATTTGATGAAGTACTTACATGGCTGTGGAATGCTTAAGAATTAGACTAGACAATATGAGGTTTGCATGAGCTATTTAAGCCTTTGGAATACTTTACTTGTTAAGATAGTAAATTACCCGAATCTGGCACGTTAAGTTACTTTCACAGAATTAGTTACATCATACTTCGTTGTATTAAAATAGTTATGGGTACTCACTGAACTAAACACATAAATACATTGATTCTTTATAAGAATAATTTACTTCCCCCCCACACACAAAGGTTTGGTTTAATATTAATTTGAAATAGAAATGATAGTCCTATTTTGCTATGCATAAACAAAATAATTAAATATATATAAAGTTTAAACTAGATTAAATTTGCATATTTAATAAGTTGATGTGAACTCAAAAACTAAGTAACTATTAATATCATTCCTTGCACAAAAATCCAATTTTTAGATATTGAGATGTTGACACCAAAAGAATATTACAAAATTTAGATATATCAATTAATAAGTTGTAAGAGGAAAACGTAAAATAATTTTTCATGATTTTGTGTATGTGTGTTTGCAGGTGGTAAGGCTTGAACTCAGGGTAGAGGCAATGTCTCTGGGGTTTCTTTGTTTGTTTAGTTTTTCTTTAAGGCTAGCACTGTTCTGCTCATCACTTGAGCCACAGCCCTTGCTTTTGGGGAGTTTACTGGAGATAAAATCTCATGGGCTTTTCTCCCCATGCTGACTCTAAACTATGGTCCTCAGATCTCAGTCTCATGAATAGCTAAGATTACAGGTGTGCACCTAGCAATTTTTCCATAATTTTAATCTGTTTAAAGAATAGTTTACAGTTGGAATAAAAGTGAATCTAATGAAAAATGTATATCAAATTCAGTTGTTAAGTGTAAGAGAATACTACAGAAGGTGAGAATGGGGAAATTACAGTATATTTAGGTCCCTAAGCCCAAGTATTATAATAAAGACAATAGTAACATACAGATGTACAATACAAATTCCAGATCAAAAAGCTAATGAGGCATAGTTAATAATCCATTAACTATAAAATGAAATCATAATAGATTTTGTTAATCATAAAGATGCAGAGATGGGGGGTGGATGAGGTAAAGGATACTTATAACTAATCATGAGATTTTAAAAAGCAAGGTCATTGTATATACTCTTTACTTTAGCCCCATACCCAGACCCAATGTTTCTTTTTTTTTAATTTCTAGAATCCTGTCAGCAGTGATTTATTTTATTTTATTTTATTATTAAATAGTTATAAAAAGAGGTTACAATTCCGTAAATCAGGTTATGAGTACAATACTTCATGATCAATCTTTTTGTCTGCTTGTTATGCAGCCCAGATAGCATTAGAGGTCAATTCTGACTCTGCAGCCCAGGCAAGCCTCTTGTTTTAGCCTCTCTAAGAAAGGAAGTGTGCCTAATTCTTTTCTTCTCCTTCTCTTTCTCCTTTTCCTCCTTCTCTTTTTCCTTCTCCTTCTCCTTCTCACGATTGTAAAGAGTTTATTTAGTAAAAAGAAAATGAAGACTTCTCAGGAGAGCAAGCGGTGAGATCTGGAAATCAGTTGTCCATTGCACAATCAGAGGCTGGCTGCTTTGTACTGTTCCTCCCTCCTTCCCCCTCCTCTTTTGGCAATTTGTCACCTGGTAGTTTGTTTGAAACAAGCAAAATCCTCTCCCTTGGCAGTAGCCACAGTAGGGTGGCTTGTGGGAGGGTTGGACTGTGTTATATCAGGACACCAGTCCCTCCTCTAGTTGATGGCTTATAGAAGGGCTGGGCTGATCCAGCTGGAAAGACCCAAGACCTCTTTGCTGGGTGGTCTCAGCCGGTTCAGGGCGAGGGGGTGGTAAGCAAGCTGGCATGACCCAGTTGGCTGATACTTTCCTTCATTTACCCGCTCTAAGTTTTCCCTAACTGCTGTTGGGACAAGGGGCCACCAAGGTCTGTTCTGGCTACTTCCTGCTGAGTGGGAGCCATGAAAGGTGGGGGTGGGGGGAGGAGAGTGGCCCATGATAACTCCCAGAGTAGACTCATTGGAACCAAGGGACTTTTAAGCAGTTGTAGTGATGTCGGTGCTCAGGTCCTCAGTGGTTAGTTTTTACATCTATGATTATTTGTAGTTTGCCGTGATCTTGGTGAGAGAGCACGAACTTTGTTGAAAATCTAACCACACAATCTTGCTCTGATTCTTGACCAGAGATATGGAATAAGTATCCAGAGGGTTAATGAATGGTTGCTTTTCGTCAGATATTTAATGTGCGGTAACTTCATGCTCAAACGTTTTACCAATCATTTTGAGTACTTAAAAAGTCATCTTAGAAAGTACACTGAGCCAGGCGCAGGTGGCTGACACCTATAATCGTAGCTACTCAGGAGGCTGAGATCTGAGGACCCCAGTTCAAAGTCAGCCTGGGCAGGAAACTCTGTGAGACTCTTAGCTCATATTAACCACCAGAAAACTGGAAGTGACGTTGTGGCTCAAGTGGTAGAGCGCTCATCTTGACCTGAAGAGTTCAGAGACAACGCCCATGCCCAGAGTTCAAGCCCACAAAAAATATGCTGAAAGCCAGGTTCTAGTGGTGCACGCCTGTAATTCTACTTACTGAAGCGTCTGAGACCTGAGTATCACAGTTGAAAGTACAAGCCTGAAAGTCCATAAGACACTATTCTCCAGTCACCACCAAAAAACCGAAAGGGTAGCTGTGCTTCCAGTGTTTGAATGTTAAAAAAAAAGAGAAAAAAAGAATTATACTGACACAAAATGTCAAGTTTCCTAGCTAATGCCACATATGATAAAATAAAAACTGAAAGCTATTATCTATATGTTTAAAAAATGAGTCTATACTCCTTGTTTCACAATACTGTACACTGAAATCTAGACTATAATAATGTTATTGGGCAATGCAGACATCCTTACAAAATGTGTTGTTTAGTTAATAGAGCTCATCCCAGTGTGGATTCCTTAATTTCGTAAGTACACTATGATTATGTGAAATGTCAGCCTTAGAAAGGGGAAGGTACATGATGTGGCAGCTCTCCTACCATATTTACAATTATTTTATTAATTCCATAATTATTTCAAGATAAAAAATATAAAATTTAACAATAAAATTTATAAAATTTATAATATAGTTCAGTGACATGTAAAACACTTAAAATAGGTACTTTACAATACAGAAATTAATTCTACCTGGTGTAATAAATAAAGGGAAAATAAGTAATAATGAGTACTTACTATATTATATACATGTACATATATACATTAATATACATTCATATATATGGCTAATATCTTAGCATATTACATATGTGCTATATGCAAATATAACTACATATATATATAGCTCATTTAAATGTATGTTTTGTATAAACAGTTGTATGAACTTTACAAATGTTTAGAACATAGAAACCGCAGATGGATGGCAGGGTCACGGCTAGGTGACCAGTGGCAATGGAAATTACTAATTGCTGTCTCCATGAAGGGCTAAGAAATATAATTGTGTACTTACTAATTCTAGCAGTTATGACTTACAGTCTCATGTATTTACTGAATGATCACTGGAAATAATTCTAAACAGGGAACAATATTTGATGATAAAACTAAGGGCTAACATGGCTAAAAATACAAGGATAAAAATGGGCAATTAAAAATGTAAATAAACTGTTATTAGTTATTGTATGCCAAGTATTACACTTGAACCTTTTTATGTATTTACAGATCCCCTTTTAAGAAAGTAAAAATCAAGTAGGAAATCTTAAAAAAAAAACATAAATCTACTGAAACAATTCCACCTCATTGTTCTACTTCAATTCTATTTTGCTTTTGGCAGAAAGTCATAGTATGCTTCATTGATTGAGCCAGAATGGGTACAAAATGCAAATATTTCCCTCAGAAAACCACAGCGAAACCACAGGGAAGCAAGACTGTTTAATTCATTTAACACTGAGTTATTTTCAATAACTCATTCCTTTAGCTTAAGAATCAGAGCTGTTTTATGATATGCAAGCTTCTAAGTCTTCATCAGTAACTGACCTTTTGGTCTACATGAAGGCTTTGAAGACCAGTTTTGGTCAGGAAGTCTTGGAAGAAAGTTAATACTTCTTGATGGATACATTGGAATGTAAAATGTAAATCCATGTATGGAAATGATGCATATAGGAGAGAAGAGAATGGAAAAGAAGCATATTCAAACTGTCCTAAATATTGGCCTTGAGTTTCCCTGGTTCTTGGTCCGGCGATTCTGCTCAGAATTAATCAATCATCAGTCTCCATAATACAGATATATCGCTCATCTTTCTATTTGAAGGCCTTAAGAAAAAAAAAATGGTGTAAGTTTCCAGATGATGAAAGAATCGTACTATCAGTAGGCCTTTGAACTTGAGATTTTAATCATAATTCTTTTCCAGCTCTCCAATCTGCTTTGCTGTCCTGCAGAATGCAAACTAATCATCATACCCTGAAATTACATTCATCAACGCCTTGAATCACATCCTGTACTCTCTTCATGTATATATGTACCCATGTGTATACACACTCAGACTTTTCTGTTTCTATTTCATTGATGAACTCAAATGCACTACACTTCCCAAAACAGTTCACTGGTGTGGTTATTCCAGTCAAATTCAGAGCTCTAGAGTATCTAAAATATCTGCTGAGCAATCACAGACCATAACCTCTGACTGTGTCTTATTCTTCAAGTGAGAAACACACCATTATGTTTTCCTCTTCTGGAAATGCTTATTTCTATTCTGGATCGCATACTGTTTGTGATTTTGTTTGAATTCATAATTTGTACCCATGTTACTATAGTCTAGGAGACTAGTTTGTCCTAATGCCAGTCTCCTTAGAAGAATTTTTAAGAATTTTAAACAGGCTTTATCTTCAAAATAGAACAAAAGAACTTCAGGAGTTTTTGTTCTCAAATAAAAAGAAATAAAAACAAGTCCCATCTATACATAAAATACACATTTGTTTTAGAAATGACTGGCATTTGCCTCAAACTGAGTATTATACAACTGATAAATTTTAATGTTCTGTATCATTTTGAGTAACTTATTTGCCTAACAATAAAACTAAAATATAATTTAAAAGACACTCTGTACTTAAAAGCAAATCTCGTTAATCTTACAATCCAAACCATTTTCTCAGTAACATTCAATGCAGATGATCCCATTAGTATTGAAATCTAAGAACAACAACCATACATACATGCACACACACATTTACACACACATATTACATACACTAGTATTTGTAAAAAATAATCTTAAGCTGATAGAAATATACTAAATATGTAGTCTTTTGCATTTTTATTTTGAACTTAATACAATCCACACTGGCAAATTCTGCCCAGCAGTACTAGGAGGTCAGTGCTTATTCATTTCACAAGAAAGTTGTAGAACTTAAAATGTTTAGCATAAAGACTTTACATACCTTGTCCTAGGTCATTCAGCTTAGAGTATGTGTAAATCAGGGTGCTCGAGGACCTGTATTATTGTGTGTGTGCATGCACACACATGCCAGTTGTGGAGCTTGAATTCAGGACCTCATACTTTTCCTCAGCTTTTCCACTCACAGCTGGAGCTCTACTAAAGACACAACACTATTTCCTCAAGAACCTGCATTCTTATCTAGAGTTCCTTCCTTCTCTTAACTCCTTTTTATAATGTCTTAGGGATCTCTCCCTGCCAGAAAAAAAAATGTAGGGTTACAACAATACTTTTCAAGACCATATGTTTTCAGAGATAATTTTTAAATCAATTATTCTTTGCAGAAGCTATTCAGTGAGTAATTAACATTATTGCTAACATCTGTAGGGTTCAGCAGTAGAGAGGAGACACCAACTGGGAAGAAACCTATCAAGTTAAACTTTCAAACTTGGTTACAATCTTCTAATTCATTTATAGCTAACAGTGAAATCTAACTTAGTTTAATATAACTTCTTAAGTAGTTAAATCAATTACTGATAGAAACTATCTCCACAAACAAACTGAAGTTGGAGAGGTGTGTACAACAGTAATATAACATATCCTAAATTTTTCAAGGGTATGCTTAGAAGCATGGATAAAGGGTATACATGATTGGCTGATTTTATTTTATTTGTTCATATTGTCATTATCACAGTCACCTTTTTTAAAAAAATTAAACATGAAAAAGCAATTTTATATCAGTCTCTGGCCAATTGTCCTCTCCTCTTAGATGAGGCCTTCAGACTGAAATCGTGGAGTTACACAGTAAGAATCTGTGGATAAAACTCTCTGGAGGAACAAGGAGTTTCTCTACCTGGAGGCTTTTAGCAAACAACACAGACTGTACATAGCATTTTAGCATGGCCTCACCCTCTTCGTTTTCTTGTTTCTTGCTGGTACATGAGCCATACACTTCCAGGAAAACATTTTGTTGGCTAATTGGAGAAGGAATCTCAAAGACTTTTCTTCTGTAGCTGACTTTATGCTGAGATTCTTCAAGTCTTAGCCTTCTAAGTAGCTAGGATTATAAATGTGAACTACTGTTTAAATTAGCCCCAAATTGTCCCCACTCATCTTTAACAATACCTGTTTTAATGTTTATATTTGTTCAGATAAGAAGCAAATCGAGTTTAAATTCGATTCCTTTGCAACTTCATGAGAATGAAGCCAAAAGTGGCTTAAATTTTACTCACAATATTGAAAATAAAACTTTATGCAAAACATCATGGGGATAATAATACAGTTTTCTAGGGCTGCCATAGTTCTCACGGCCAAAAGATTCCCTAGCTCATCCTCGTCTGCTTGGAGCTTTGAAACACAGTGCTGTGCCAATTACTGCTTTCTGTGTTTCATTTAATTTCTTATTACCTGATTTAATAAGGGAAAGTAAGTTATTCTTCAAACTAAAATTTCAAAAATAGTAATTATGCCTGACTTTAAAATCCTTTATAAGTTGAATATTAAATGTATTATCCTCTCTTCAGTTCTCTCCAGCTTTTCTTTCCCTGAGCATATACTGCTTTCTAATTATCAAAGAGTTCAAAGGTATTTTAAAATGATATTTGAGGTGGTTATGTAAAATATATTTTTTGTTTGTGTGCCAGTCCTGGGACTTGAACTCAGACGGGGAACTGTTTCTGAGCTTTTTGGCTCAAGGCTAGTACTTTACCACTTGAGCTACAGCTCCAATTCTGATTATTTTGGCTGATTAATCAGAGATAGGAGTCTCATGGACTTTCCTGCATAAGTTCGATTTGGATTGTGATCCTCAGATCTCAGCTTCCTGAGAGGCTAGAATTACAGGCATGAGCCACCAGTGCTTAACAAGCACAGATATATGTTGATTTTTATATTAAATTTATTTCACATATTTTACAGTCTAGCTCAAGGAAAAACGGTATATTTTTTTATTTTCTTTCAAAATGCTCAGATATAAAATGCTACCACTATGGAAAATATTCTGCTATTGTCCCCACTTTAACTGCAGGTGCATACAAACTTCCCTATTTAATGCCAGGCACGGTGGTTCACACCTGCATTCCTAGCTACTCAGGAGGCTGAGATCTGAGGATTGAAGTTCAAAGCCAGCCAGAGCAGGAAAGTCTGTGAGATACTTATCTCCAATAAACCACTCAGAAAATCGGAAGTGCCACTGTAGCTCAAGTGGTAGAACAAACCCCATGACGGACATAATAAATGAATAAAAATGAATGAATGAATGAATGAATAAATAAATAAAACTTTCCTATTTATGGTACATTATGATTGAGGAAGGGAATAATGCTGTTTAATTTTTTTCTAACAGATTAAGAAAACCCTTTATCAGATTCTTATGTATGCTCAGAAACTGGCTACATCCTAAACATTTCTACGAACAGATGAAGCAAATATTGATATCACATGTTCTCCTTCAAAGGACTATCTCCCTAAGCAGGGAATATAAATCTCTTTAAGAAATGACATTTTGCCAAAAGGGTTGATCTTTTGTGACATGCCGGATAATGCTGGTAGTGAGTGTAATTTACCAAATTGAATTGATAGCGTTTCAAGAAAGCACAGGAGCTGTGGGGTGGTCTGCATTACTGATGGTTTGTCCCATGTACTTGATAGTCCATTAGGAGAATATTTCATCTGAAAGCCAGCAGGCTGATCTCCACACAGTGCTTCAAACACACAACCAATTTGAGAAGCAACCAGACAGCTGTTACCTACTTCAGGTCTGCCTGTGACCACATAAGTAATGCCTTGGGTTTGCACTTCTAACAGGATTATATTTACCACTTTTAAAATTACTATATTCTCTTGAAGAGGTGAATGTCACCTACCCTATTATTAGAAGACAGCTAAGGAATATCCAATTTAATGAAAAGAGCTATGGAGGGAGGGACAAAATAAGAACTTGGATAAAAACAGGAATATTTGAAGTGTTGAATCAAAATTGCCTGCAAGGACTGAAGTGATAATGTTATATGTCTTAAATCACAGCATTCTAAAACACCCACACCTTTCTTTTTCTGGCCATCTGTTCTCTTTTTCCCAGGAGTGTCTGCATATACTCTCAAATGATCACTACTATAACATACCATCATCAGACTACTAATCCACTTAAGGTAATTTGCTTCTTAATTTGTATTAGTGCTAAAATATGTATGTGTACTAAATGGTGAATAAATCCAGAAGAAACAATGAGGACCCTCTCAGATTTCATTTTTAACATTTGCATATATTTTTTTCAAAAGATTTTAATAATTATTCACTTGATTTTAATCAGTGAATTAGACTTTTTTGTTTACAGGGTAATAAGTCCTATATTTATATTTTGTGAATGTATACTAAAGATATATTTGGCCTCACTTTGCACAGTTCTTCCTGAACTAGTTAAAAATGGCTACCATTTTCTTGGCCATATCCCACAGGCACAGTCCAATTTTAAGTTATGTGAATGGTGCTCCTTGGATGTGCACAAGACTCAGTGCTTCACATGACCTATCGTTAGCACATGCCTTCTGCATTTATACCCTATGGTCATATAGGTGCCCCATCCATCATTTGTGTTATCTGCTGTCTTGCTTCTATGATCTATATTGTACTGCATGCCGCTCCCAACCTTCCCATTATCTAGTGAGATGAAACCCTTCTGATAGAAGGTAAGCCACCAATGCCTGACTTAAAGGTTACCAATCTGTGAAGCCCATTTCTTGAAGTTTTTACATCCCCCTCTGTGATACATGGCTATTTGTTGTTACAGAATTCAGCATTTCCTCTTTAGCCCCTCCTGCAGAAGCATGAGATGCAGGTGTTGCTTGAGCTCTGATGAGGGTTAAATCCCAATGAACCCACCAGAAATTGGAAATATGTTGAAAATGAATTTAATATACCTAGTCTACCAAACAGTAAGAGGCTTATTAGCATAGTTGTTTGCCCTCATCATCAAGGGAATAGATGGGAGCTAACTCTCTTGAATAATCTGGGGAAATCAGAATACTTACATTTTTTTTCAATCTTCAACGTTCCTTTTTATACTCAGTCTGCATGACTTTTGTATCGTCATCACCTTGAAAAATCATGAAGTCATCGTTCTGCCTGCCCAGATTGTCTGAATTTAAGGACAGGAACCCTGACTTGTTAATCTCTGAACAAGTATGTTACAAGAGATATTGTTTGCTAAATTGATTTCAATACACTGAGAATTCTCATAGGACATTTAAAAGCACTCCAAAAATCCATTAGGCTTTAATATTGAAAACAAATACCGAAAAATCCCCTGCCCAGAATCTTAAGTCATTCTGTCTTTGGAAAAAATCAAGTTCTTCTTCATGTGTTATTGAGGTAACTGCATAACATCAAATTCACTATTGCTAGGTTCATAAACAGCTTCCCTGCAGCATGGCTTTCCTGTCTCCCCACTCCATTACTTGTCCAGTGGTCACAGGAATGCAAAACAACCCTCCCCACAAATGCCTAATATTAGCCCAACCCTTGAAAACATGAATTCTAATGTCTAACTTAGCAGAACATTAAAATGGATGCAATTACTATTGTGCTAAAATACACCCAAGTATTAATGTATTAAAAATATCTTTTGTATATTAAAATGCATGCAAATTGATAACTATTCTTTAATTCTTAGGTATCAAAGAGGATATTAAAAAGCCGCAGAGATCCCTTTTAGGTAGCTAGTTACAAAAATAGGGTACTGGGGAAACACACACACACACACACACACACACAGACACACACACACACACACACACCACAGAGAAAGAAAAGCAAGTTCTGAGCCAGTGCTGAGAATTTATGATTTATGAATGATTCTTTGTTGACCCCTGTTATAGAATTGAGGTAAAAACAATGAAAGAGATAAAATTCTACCTTCAAGGAGCTTCCATAAAGTAGAAACAGACATTAACAAGGAAAAATAGTTTGGGGCTTAGTTATAAGATGAATTCATAGTATAGGTAATTTTGTTTCTCTTAAGCCCAACAATGTTTCATCCTTTTGGGTTTTTTTTTGACGCAAGTTGACATTTGACCTTCCTCTTCTTGGCGTTTACTTCCCTCTAAGGAGTTGACATGGAGGAACAGGTAAGGTGCCCATGCATTCTGCCCAGCAGAACTGCACCTGGCCCTGTCATTCTCATAAAACCTTTCTCTTCTGCTTCACCGTGGGACAGCATGTGATGAATGGGAGAGCATATGAGGGTAGTTTGTGTGCACCGAAGAAGCCAGTAGTAACAGCCAGAAGCACAGACCCTTCAAACATTGGAATATGCAGTTTTCTAAAAGCCTGCACCTATGAGCACAAGCTTTCTGTCAAATGTGAGTGTTCAATAATCAACATTCCTACCCAGTCAACACGTGCTCACACCACAGAACATACCAGTGCGTCCGGTAGCACTGTCTGCCTGCCAAACTGCCGGAAGCAGAGGGTTAACAGAACTGTTCAATTCCCTTATGCTGAAGAAACGACCAAAGGGATAGTAGAAACAGCATGTTTGGCTTCAGGATTTCCAGAAATTAGCACGAATGGACAGAAACCACAAGTTGTATTTTTACTTAAAAAAAAAAAATGCTGGCTCTGGTGGTACACGCCTGTAATCCTAGGTACTCAGGAGGATGAGGTCTGAGAATCACTATTCCAGTACAACCCAGGCGGGAAAGTCCGTGAGACTCTTATCTCCAATTAATCACTAGAAAACCGAATTGGAGATGTGGCTCAAATGGTAGAGCTCGCCTTGAGCTAAAGAACTCGGGGACAGGGCTCAGGCCCAAAGTTCAAGCCCCACGATCGACCCTCCCACGCCCCCCCCCCAAATCTTATGACTGGACAGATTCCAGGTGCAAGTGTCCCAGACCTGTTGTCCTAGCTACTTAGAAAGCTGAGATCTGAGGACTGAAATTCAAAGTCAGTCCTAGCAAAAAAGTTGCCATGAGACTCTTATCTCTAATTGAGCACTCAAAAACCAAAGGTGAAGCTGTAGCTCAAAATAGTAGAGTTGTAGCCTTGAGCAAAAGGAGCTCAGAGACAGCACCCAGGCAAGTCTGGAGTTCAAGCTCCATAACTAACCAAAATAAATCTAATACCTTTCCTTATTAGTAATCATCATGAGGAAATTTTTTCAGTTTCTGATTCTGCATATATAAGACAAAAGTGATCACTTGTTTCTCAAGACACTGTGACTAAGCTAATGTTTAATGTTTAATTTTTCTAGATACTTTGAAAGATTTGTTGATATAACCACCAAAAAAACAAAAGTTCTGTGTACAGTGAATAATAGGATACTGTATTTTTCAAAAGAGCTAAAAAGAATGAATTATGATTTCCTCAGTACAAAGTAATGGCAGATATTTGAGATAATGGATATGCTAATTATTGAACTGATTCTTCCAAAATAAATATATGTATCAGTATCATTTTAATCTTCATAAAAATGTATGATTGTTATTTTGCAAATATAAATTTAAATAAATTTAATGGGATGAATTTAATGTATTTAAATAATAAATTAAACATTGTAGACTTTTCCTGAATTTACATAGTGGTAAAGTTGTTATATCTCAGAATTCTTTCCTAGTTTATACATTAATATAAAATTAATTTAAATATAAATTTAAAAAAATTCAATTAAAATATCATCACTTCAGTAATGTCTATCACCAAAAAGTAACTGAAAACATTTTAGTTTTCTGTTTTGTTTTGTAAAATGTTTTCTAACTCTGATGTCTATTTTTATGCTAACCTAAATCTAAATTCAGACTTTATATACTACATATACTTTCATATTATATATAGTTATGTAAATATATTTTATAAAAGTTTTGAGCCTTGCTACCAGGATCTTTTTCTTTAGTCACATTTCAGATAAGAACTCATATTTATTCCATGCAAGATATGGGCCTTTATCTACCTATATCTCTACCTATATCCTACCTATATCTCTATATTTTGGCCCATGCAAGATATGGGTTTATATCTATCTATACCTCTATCTAACCATATCCTAACTATATCTCTGTGAATCATGAATTATAGGTATGGACCATCATTCCTGGCTTTGTTGTTAAGATAGAATGTTGCTAAAATATTGCCAGTGCTGGCCTCAAATTATAACTCACTTATATCAACTCCCAAACATCCAACATTACAGGCATGTGACACCATGCTGCCCCTTGATTAGCCATACTGCAATTTATCTTACAGGGGTACAACAATTATATGTGCCATTGGTTGGGACTATGCACAGAAACAATTTCTATGTACTCCTTGTATGTTAGCCAATGTGTTATTTAGAACTCTGTTACTGATTTTTCTAGTTAAATCCTTCAATATTTTCTTTATGTGTTTATTAATATTTTTAATTAGTAATATCTGGCTAGTTTTTTTCTAAACTTATTTTTTGATATGATGAATATAACTGAAACCAATCAATTTATACTTTATCAATTGTATTATAAATTTTATCCATTGTTGAGCATTTGATATATTTTAGACAATACAATCATGATTTACATGTATGGTTTCAGTTTGTTTTGGCTAAAATTATCCAAGATGAAAAGGATTATGTTTTATTAATAGAACAAATAGAAAGAACAAAGTAGGGCAAGCTAAAAAAATTATTGAAGGAGTCTGCTCATAGTATATACCCTATCTACTAAGTCCAGATTTGTTCTTTTCCAAAATCTTTGCCCTTGACACATTCTGTACCCAATTCTATAACAGGAGAAAAGTCCTAACACATGCTATCAAATATTATATGGTATAATGATATTGTTGAGAATAGTACTGGAGCTCCTTCAATTTTGTTAGTTCAATATTAAATGTGATGAATTATTATAAGAATACATATAGACATAAAAGCATTGTACTTTCTTGACTGATTCTAGGAAAACTAGTAATGTACATAAAGTATTTCCTAAGTAAATTTGTGATATGTAAGAAAGAATACTAGTTTATATAATGGTTTCTGTTTATAATTAGATGCTTTGGAGACTATTTTTTAAATTATAGTAAAAGACTTATGTGGTCTTCTCTAAAATAATGAAAAGTCCAAATGGGAATAAATTATCTTAATTCAATGTTGGGGAATAAAGTCATTTCCAATTAATTATATATGACAAACATATCTAGAACAAAATCCCTACTAGGTTTAATTTAATAACATTGAGTAAGTTTTTCCCTTTTATTTGAAAAGACTTTAGGAGTGTCACATGCTTGATTTGCTATTATACATATAGGATATACTTCAGAAACAAATCGATAATTCTGCCATCAACTTCATTGGGAATGTACTTGGCTTTTGCTAATGTGATTTGTCATCTCTAACACTGAAGCTATTTTGCTTTGCTAGAACCTGTAGTCAAACATTAAATATTGCTTCAAAGATCCGTGGCTGGTCAGAGTTCTAATTTGTTAATTTCCAAAGGATGCAATTTATCCATTGAGGGAAATGTTTGACAAGTAATAAAACAAATCCCACAAAGTTTGTTCAAAAGGTCACCAAAGCCAGAAACCTAAACAATAAGATTACTCCCAATAGAGAACCCTCAGTATGCTGTAAAGTAGGAGTTTGATACTAATGGCATCAGCTCTGTCTGGAATGAAATGACTCTATGAGCTTCTATAATTATTTGGCACAAGCTGGTGGTTCCTTGCCATCTGTACAGTAAACTAATGTTATACATCACAAATTCAAAATATGTATACACCAAGGCCTGGGGCATAAATGCGGAAGGAAGTCGACCAGATATGGGCCAAAGAAAGCAACTGAGCCTGCTGTAAACTACAACATGCTCTGCTGATGGCAACAGTCACCACCTACTTCAAGCTGACTTTAACCATCAAAAATATTATTCTAATGTTCTCACACTTTGTTAACCTTTGTGAAATGTTGCTAATATTAAATTGACATTGTTATGCTTTGTGCATATATCCTCATAGATTACATAATATGTGTATGGTTATGGATATACTGTATTTTTCATATGTCAGTATTTTATGTTGCCAGTGCTGAGGCTGGAACTCTTACTGTCCCTTAGCTCTTTCTCTCAAGGCTGGTACTCTACCCATTGAGCCACAGATCCACTTCTGGGTTTTGGTTGGTGAATTGGAGATAAAAGTTTCATAGAGTTTCCTACCCTGGCTGTCTTCAAACCATGATTCAGATTCAGCCTCCTAAAAATAGCTAGAATTAAAGACATGTGCCGTCAGTGCCTGTATTATAAGTTTAATATTTGAAATATACAGGGAAATGCAGGAAGACAGAGAGGAGAAAAGAGGCATGTTCCTTAAGGAAAGACATTCCAATGGTTTTAAGGTAAGAATGAGGAGCATTGATAAGGAAAAGAAGGGACTGATGGTTGAATAAGAATGGAAGAAACAGATGGCATTCTTGTGGTTTTATTTCTGTAAATTTTAGCATCTATAACCATGGCTTCATATAGCCATGGCCAATTTATTCATGGGCATATAAGTTCAATTTAATATCTTAATTGCCTTATTTCTAAAATGGGAATAATGCCTATAATTCTATAGGGGATTTTTAATGAAATACTTTAAGAAAATTAAATGAAATGTTATTAATACTCAAAAGTAATGACAAGAATGCCTGGGTTTCCCTTATTTGCAATTACTAGTATATGTCTGAGAGAAGCAGAAAGGGTCAGACAAGTTGATGTTAGGCGAAACGAACCCCAAGATGAGGACTCAAATGGTTTTTCTTTCTTGCGATTGTTTCTAACACATTTATAAGATTATTTCTTTGTTGCTTTGTATGTCCCTCCCTCACAGTATAACCCCTGTTTTCACTGTATTTGATGTTGGTATAATTTGTGGAGGAAAAGGGGAAAAACAAATAGTTTAAATAGGGATACAAGTGGACCCATTGCAACAATAGGATGCACAAGTTGTTACGTCAAAAAAAGAACTTTATAACTTTCTGGGAGTGAAGATGGGAAGGGATGAGAAGGGGAAACAAAGGAGGAGGCAACGATGCTTGATAAGAAATGTACTCATTACCTTGCCAATGTAATTGTAACCCCTCTGTATGGTATTTTCACACAAAAAAGATAGTTCACATAAACAAAGATTTTCCCCTGAACAATATTAAAAATAAAACAAATATGCAAGTGAAAGTCCATTCAATGTTGTGAGACCGTCTGTCTTTAGAAGTAATGAAAATGAGGATTACTGATAAAATTAGAATAGCAATATGGATTTTTGCCTATTTCAGAAATTTCTTTCAGGCTTATACTATTATTTTTCCTAATATAAAGCACATTTTAATTCTGAGTGAATGAAAAAATTAGATATCAATTTGCAACGATGTAAGGGAAAAGCACACTGAAACACACAGTGAATGTGTTATAGGAGAAGAAGCCCAAACTTAGGGACCCCACACTTTTACAATAAATCTGCCTGATCTTTGCCCCAAAAGGAGGCTTTATGACAATCACAATGCATAATATGCATTTGATATACAGAGAAATACTATTGCCATTTCCAAAGTACAAGAAGATAAAACTAAGGCAGTCCATTTCCAATAAGATATAAAGCGATATAGTAGAAACTGTACAACTCATATACAAAATGTGTTGAATACCAGCTATCATTTTCTCTAATAAGTAATTCAATATTGTAAGATAATTGTACTTGATTTTAACCTTTTTAGTACTCCAGATTTATTAATGCAAAATGAAAACCACAGGTTTTACATTCAATAAAATAGCATAATAACATTTCTTTCCTCTTTCCTTCCTTCCTTCCTTCCTTCCTTCCTTCTTTCTTTCTTCCTTTCTTTCTTTCTTTCTTTCTTTTTCTCTTTCTTTCTTTCTTTCTTCCCCTTCCTTCCTTCCTTCCTTCCTTCCTTCTTTCTTCATTATTTGTGTCGATACTGGGGCCTGGGCTCTGTCCTTTTGCTTAAGACTAGCATTCTATCACTTGAGCCTCAGCTCCACTTCTGTCTTTTTTTTTTAATTTAAATTTTATTTAAAGGTGATGTGCAGAGTGGTTACAGTTACTTAAGCCAGGTAATTAGTATATTTCTTTTTAAACAGTGTCACCCCTCCCTCATTTTCTCCCACTTTTCTACTTTCTGCCTCCTAAACCCCTTGTCCCAAGTTGTAAAGGTCATTTCCAATGTGGCATCAGGTTGTTGAATGGAGATAAGATTCTCTGGAGCTTTTTCCCAGGCTGTTTCAAACCATAGTCCTCAAATCTCAGCCTCCTTAATGTCTAGGATTACAGGCTTCAACCACCAGTGCCCATCAATAATATTTCTTTAGTCTGTCTGTCTGTCTGTCTGTCTATCTCTCTTTCTCCATATATATATATATATATATATATATATATATATATATATGTTTTAATTTCACATTGCACTTGGAGGATTAAACATTAAAGTTTTGGGCATACAAGATCCTTCAGGGAAGTAAAGGAATTTGACATGCTTATAAACCATCAATTATAATTAAGAAGATACAAATACAGAGTTATAGCCACAGAGAGAAATTCCCAAATTTTGTTTCAGTAGTTGCTTTCTAAATGGAACTTTACTGGGGATTACACATTGTTCATTCTTGGAGAAAGTGAACTTCAACCTGAATTTAGAAGGAAAACATTATTTTATGAGTAGAATTAGTGTAATGGCATACAGGTATGCATACAAAGGGATTGGGGAAGTCTTGTAGTAAGAAACCCCATGGTTCTCTGTGGGTTTCCAAAGCACAGGATATATAAAAAATGAGAAAAAATGATTCCAGGAAAGTATTCAGGCTACATCAAAAGTGACAGTTATACCATTTTATTTGGACTTAGCCCTAGGATAGAAAGAAGCAATAAAGCTTTTCAGGAATCATATTCATTTGATGTTACACTCATCGTTTCTGATCTAGGGAGAATAATATTGATGCTTAATTTTGTGTATGAATGGTCCCTTGGCCAGGCACAACCCTTTAATAAAAAGTGGAAGCAATATTTTCTTCTTCTATTTGAAATCTAGTCTAGACAAGTGACAGTGAATTTTAACAGCAAAGAGAACTTATGAATTTGGCTGACAGTCAGGTGTTCACACGGCTGGTTGGCTCACACATGTCCAAAAAAGTACAATACTTCAACATTTTAAAGATGCAATGTCAATAGCATTGATTTGGGATAATAGTAGGAATAATATTCTGAAAATCAGAGTCTAGTTGTCTCATGCACTTCATCATGTAAGGTTAGCTGAATATATCTCTGACTCTCATTTTGGTGTTTTCCAAACAAAAGACAATGTAGAAAAGGGTTTCTTTCTGATATCAGAAAGACAAATACTAAGTTAATTTTAATAGAGTCTACTTAGTTCTAGTCATAATTCATGAGAAATCTTTCTTACATCCTCTCTGTTTCACATAAATGCACATGCACACATCCACACATACTTCAAATACCATGTACTTAAAATGTTTCATCCATTGTTCTTTAAATTGACTAGTCTGCATTTAAATTCATAACTTTTGTTTATATATATATAATATATATTCAAAAATGTAAGTTTTATAACAATCACAACTCATCTACAGTGGAAATATTTCTAGTATAGACATTCATCTAACATAAAGCATGTAGATGAGAGTAAAACTTTAAGTACAAAGTATTCTATATTAGTGGGTGTAGGGGCAACATGTTTGTAAACTGCTTTGGAAAAAGAACAAACAAGAACAAAAGAAAAATAGTACACTCAACATTTGTAAGCCATTATTTTTATTCATTATCTCTGTCAACAAATTTATCTGGAGAACTCATCCAATGCCGTTACATATAGATAGATGATGGATTTGCATTGATTTGCTTAGAATACATTTCCTTATAATCAGATGCAGATATTTGCAAGAATGCTAGTGGATCTAAAGAATGCATTGTAGCTATAAAATGCTGAAACAAGGATACAGGATGATCAATTGTAGCAATGAGATATACAAGACACTATGTAGAAAACGAACTTTATAACTTGGAGGGAAGGGGAAGTTGGGGAAGAGAGGAGGGAAGGGATGGTAGGGGATAAACAAAGGAGGAAGTAACAAAGTTCAATAGAAAATACACTCATTAACTTACTCATCATGTAACTGTAACCCCTCTGTACACTATTTTTACAATAAAAAACATTAAAAAATTATCCAACACAAAAAAGAAAAAAAACTAAATGACAGATTTCCACATTGATAGCTTTGATCTTATTAGCATTGTGTTCAAAAGAACCCCTATCCTCAACTTCAGAGGAGGTGTTGGAAAATATGCACAAACATTAAGAAAGAATATTTAATTCAATTTGTCTTTTTCATTCAGTCTGGCTTTCCTATAAAATTATTTTTATTTCCTAAAATACATAAATATCTTCATTTTCTTCAGAATTGACAGAAATATATATATATATATATTTATTTAAAATCCCTCAGTTCTCACCTAATTATAGTGTTAGTGCAAATAAAGAACAATAGATTTGAAATGTAATGCTCTATTTTTTTACTTAGATAAAATATTATATCATTATATAAGAACAAACATCAGATTTCTAGTAAATGATATCTTATTAACTGTTCCTTATGCTACTCAGTGTTTCAGATACTTTCAAGATAAAACAACAAAGAAGTAAAATTTATCAAGTCTGACCTCAGAATTGAGTGAGTTTGTTCTTGATTTTTCCCCATTGCTTTGTTCATTCATGTACTGGTAAACATTCATTCTCTATGATCATTTATGTGCTTAATTTTCACATCTTTCAGGTCTGAGCCCTGACTGGCTGATTTGTTCCAAAGTATGGTATGTATTCAGTAAAAAATTAGGACATCATACAAGGGATGAATCTTTACTCTCTATTTTAATTGCTCCCAATTAGTATATATAAGTACTGTAACATATCAAATCGAGATAATTTTACAAAGATATTCACATTTTATGAAAATATTTCTGGCCGAAGCTTCAATTATATTAAGCAATCTGACTTGAAGTTTAGGAATATCTAGGCTAGGAATGTGGCTTAGTAACAGAGTGCTTGTCTAGCTAGCATGCATGAAGCCCTGGGTTTGATTTCTCAGTACCACATAAATAGAAAAATGGCGCTGTGGCTCAAGTGGTAGATTGCTAACCTTGAGCAAAGAAAAGCTCAGGGACAGTGTCCAGGTTCTGAGTTTAAGCCCAGGACTGGGAAAAAAAAAGAATATCTAGAAATTCTGCCAGTATAGGAAATTTATTTATTTATTTATTTATTTATTTATTTATTTATTTATTTATTTATTTATTTATTTATGTCAATTGTAAGGCATGAACTCTGAGCCTGGGCACTGTCACTTAGCTCTTCAGCTCAAAGCTAGTGCTCTACCAGTTGAGCCAGAGCACCACTTTGGGTTTTCTGAGTGGTTTGTTGGAGATGAGTCTCACAGACTTGCCTGCTCAGGCTGGCTTTGAACTGTGATCCTCAGATCTTAGATTACTGAGTAACTAGGATTACAGATGTGAGCCACCCATGCCTGACTATTTAAGTATTTTTGCTGTTAATAGATCCAGACACTGGCATTATTTGTTTTATTAATTTCAATAAAATTCTTTCATATTTGAGTTCTCCATAGAGTCTATTAAATGTCAGTGAACTCATTTGTAATCACTTGCATATCACCCAGTGTGTTTACTTATAGATTTATAGATACATTCTGTCTACCTTTGTTTTTCTGGGTCTGGCTTATTTCATTTAGTGTATTTTTCCCCAAGTTTTTCCATTTCCTTTATGAATGGTACAAAATCATTCTTTCTATTGGATAAGTAAAATTCCATTATGTAAAGATATCAACATTTAGAAGGCAAAGAAATTAATATATATCTTTCAAAATTAACAAAAGTGAAGGAAGGGGAAGGTTGGGAGGGTTGGTTGAGAATGTTGAAAGGAATGACATTGTATTATTGAATTACCTTGCTGAATGACAGCTCCTTTGTACAACTACTTAAAGATAATAAAAATATTTTAAAACAGTTTAAAATAAATCCAGAGCAATAAATCTCTGCAAATACCAGTTTTGTCATCTTACAGGGTCCCTCTAATGATCTGAAAAATCAAGTAATTCTCTAAATAAACACATAGTAAAGTCAATTTATTCTACTTCCAGCCCAATTATCTAGCTTTGGCTTTTGAGAGCTGATGATGATCAGCTAATTAAGCTGTCTTTGAAAGATGCACAAGAAAACTGCTTCTACCACATTTCCTCACCTCTTTCCAGCAAGAGTAATCTTCATGATTTAATTATCAACATCGTTGACCTAGTGGGAACATGTGAGAAAAATCCTAGAAAGTTCTCCACTAAAAGTTCATTACTATAGGAAAATTGTCTTTTTAAATATATATTTTATTGTAAAATTACCGTAAGAGGTGTTACAGTTACATGAGTAAGGTAATGAGTACATTTCCTATTGAGCATTGTTACCCCCCTCCTTTGTTTTCCCCTACCATCCCTTCCCTCCCCACCTCCCCAACTTCTTTTTTTTGGACTTGAGGTAAGGGTAGCAGTTGTTTTTGTTTTTTTGGTTTTTTTTGGCACAAAAGGTGATCCTTTTGCCAACAGAAGAGGGGTACATAGAAGAAAAGGAGATACTCTATTATAAAATCCAATTTTAATCTGTTTGATCAAAAATAATAAAATATAGTTTACATTTTTCTGTTAGTGAACTCAGTCTGAGTCTTTAATGGGAAGTTGAAAATAGAAGATGGTTTTGTTTTTTAAAATTAGTAAATATTAATAATACAAGAGTTTTATTGTGATATTCTAATATTATGTAAAGAGGTTTTATCTATATACTTTGATCAAATTTACACTCTTATTAAATATTTCTTATTGTCTCTCATCTATTTTTCAATGTAAGTTTTCTAATTACATAAAAGACATGAAGTTGGGCGCCGGTGGCTCACGCCTGTAATCCTAGCTACTCAGGAGGCTGAGATCTGAGGATCGCGGTTCAAAGTCAGCCCGAGCAGGAAAGTCCGTGAGACTGATCTCCAATAAACCCCTCTTTCTCGCCCCCCACCCCCGCCTGCCCCTTTCGAAAACTGGAAGTGGCACTGTGGCTCAAGTGGTAGAGCGCTTGCCTAGAGCTGAAGAGCGCAGGGACAGTGCCTAAGCCCAGAGTTCAAGCCCCATGAGTGACAAAAGAAAAATAAATACATAAATACATGATATAAACCATGATTCTTAATTATATTAGTACTTGTTTATCTTCCATCAAATCTAAAGTCACTTGTGTATGCATGTACTCTGTCTCTGAAATACATTCCCACCTTTACCTTTATTCTTCAGACAGTATTCTTCCTCTCTTGTCCTCTTCATTTGTTATTTTTTGTCCTTGAAATTATAATCAGAAATACAAATTGTTTTTATTATTTACTCAACTGTGCTAAGTAATTGAAATGCACCATCTGATTGAATTATCAAGTTACAAGTTTAATCATTTAGTAACCTAGGGAAATTGAGACTTATGCATCCAGTATCTAAGCTAAGATTTTGAACTCAGAACTACTGAAGATTCTTCAACAGTTTCTATCAACTTTTTAATTAAATAAAGCACATGATATTCGCCTTGTGTAATAAAAATGGGAAAAGTAAATCACAGAAATACAATGTCTTTCAAGGCAGTTCTTAGCAGTAAGGAAGCCACAATAATACAAATCTATCCTATTTGAGCCTTTGCCTGTTTAACCATCTAGTATCTATTACTTGTTGGCCAGTTCTGAAGGAAAGTTGAAATGATCTGGAGTAACTCAGATTAGATTTCTGTAACTACAGAAAACAAAAATTGCTGATATGTTCCACTAGTACAATACGTGTATATATGTTATTTTTTAAAGATTGAATTTTATTTTTAATATATAACAGAAACACATAACGAGACACATAATGAATGACTCAATAGTTCACTCAAAGCAGAAAACAATATTGAGTATTTCTCTTATACAACCGGTTGTGAAGAAGGAGGATAAAGATTTCTAGAGCATTTGTGTGACTAAAGGAATTCTCAGAATTTAGGCACTTTTAAAAACCTTCATCAACAGGTTTCTTGAAATCAAGAGGGATTTCTTTTCATTTCTTTCCTTTTCAGTAGAAAAATCTGATAATCTTATAATATTCCCTTCCCCTTTGTTTTGAGAAATGGTTTAATGATATATATCACTTAGTGAGTAACATTTTCAGCACTTTCAGAATTCAGATATTTCTATGGAGTCTTGCATTAATTAACAAGTAAGAGTTTTTCCTATGCTCAGAAAAATTTAAACAACATGTCGTATACATCTTCAAAATTCACATCTGTGATAATTTTTTAACTTTGTCAATAAATGGTTAGTAATAGTGGTAAATGAATTTTCATCAGCTATGTTCAATAGTTACAGCAAAATTTACCTGCTTATAAAGTAAAAATAAAGACAGTCAATAATAGTGTATATTACACTTTATATCGGCATACCTCAAAACAAATTTAAAATAATAAAATTGCCTTGGAAAGAAAAAATAACAAAATGTTTACGTGCCAAAAATCCTGTTCATCCACTTGTTTTAACTACCATATGACTCTACTGTAGTGCATCTATAGGTTATTCTAAAAAAAGATTTTAAAGCATAAAAAAAATCTCCTAGGGAATACTATGTAAGGATTTCCAGATAGAATGTTCATACTTTGAATCTAGAAAAAGAACATTTCCTGATGTGTTTCTACAGTTTAGCTAAGTGTTAACTATTCTACAAATATTCATCCCAAAGACAGATATGTATAATAATAATTAATATCCATTCTAGATCACACTATGTGGTCTTTAGTTCTTAAGTGATAGTTAGAAAACATTAAAATTTATTTCTGTAGAGCAAGACCCAACAAAATTATACTGATGGCTATACTGAATGCAGCGAGGTATCCGGAGGAAAATGCAGAGTTGAGAGAATCTGGGATTGTCTTCCTCAGTGGAAAATTAGCTACCTTCTAGTGTGGACAGGAAGAATTCTCAATAATAACTATAATAATAATAATCTATTGGAAATTCATAAATCCAAAAGAAGAACTTCTGCACCTATCAAGGCTCACGTGCATTACTTTTCAATCTTTTTTCAATATACAGTAATAGGATCAATAGAGTATTTTATAATTGAATGAACTCTCAAAATGAGGAATATCTTAATAATATCTAGAATTGAAAATTCATCACCCAAAAGAAAAAGAAATTCCAAACAAATAAATTCCAAACAAATAAAGCCCCACTTGTACTATTGTGCAAGGCATCCTCATGTGTATATCTATTCACATTCAGACATGTACAAGTACAAACTCACATATGAAGTGCATATATATTTTACAATGTTCACATTAATATAGAAAAACATACAATATCAAATAACTAGACTATCAGCCACTAATAAGTCAGTACTGTGCAAGTATGCACTATTCTCTGGTATATGATTACCTATGATTTTCCCCCTTTTATTGGTTTCATATATTGCATCCTTCTAAAGGTAAAAATACTCATTCTTTTAGCTAACATTGCTATTTTGGTTAAAGTCAATTTCAAAAGCACTGTGTTTTAGATAAACTTGTGATTAAAATGTAGAAATTGATGCATAATCTTGATCATTAATGTATGATAGCTTTATTGTTTCACCCTTTATTACAAATACTCTAATATGTATCAAACAAGGAGATGTTCAGTTATACAGATCTTAAAGAAACATCTTTTCGAATAAGGAAAAGGTGCAAAGGAAAGCATCACAATGAATTAAACATGACAAACTTTTCAAATATCTTAACTTCACAGAATCTCTATTTCTAAAATAATTTTTACTCTGTTCTTTTTTTCTAATGATATATGTAATGTTATAAGCTATTCCTGGACCATAGTTTTGTTAATTTGGTTTCTATCAAGAATTCCAGAGCTAGCTAGATATTGATGGCTCACATCTATAATTCTAGTTACTCAGGAGGCTGAGATCTGAGGATAACAGTTCAAAGCTAGTTCAGGCAGGAAAGTCCTTGAGACTCTAATCTCCATAAACTACTAAGAAAAAAAAAACACAACAGAGTGATTCTGTGGCTCAAGTGGTAGAGTTCTAGAGGGATAGAGCCCAGACTCAGAATTCAAGTCCCAGGACTAGAACAACAACAACAACAACAACAAAAACAACACAGCTTAATTATACATATATATCAAGAGTCAAAAGCCAGTGACTCATGAAGTTAGTGCTTCCTACCTAATCAGGAGGTTGAGAACTGGTGGACTGAAGTTTGAGGCCAGTATGGGAAGAAAAGTCTATGAGACAACATATCCAAAATAACTAGCACTAGGTTTTGAACTCAGAATCTTAGTCTTGTTTGGCTTGTTTGTAGTATTGATACTTGTTGTTTTTTTTTTTCTGGGCATTTAGCAAATGGATTCTCATGGACTTTTCGGCTCTAGGTGGTCTGTGAGCCATGATTCTTTGGATCTCAACCTCCTGAGTTATTAGGATTATCATTGTGAGCCAACCACAATTGACTATTTATAATTCTAAATAAGACACAGCTAAACTTCTGAGATAATTTTCAGACATACTGAACTCATATAAAATTCTGAACTATTTAACAAAGCAATGATTATACTAATAATTGGACTGTTTTACTTTTACCTATGCATATGACAGAACATCATTTCATATAAAAGGATGTTTCTTCTTCAGAAAGGAAATTAATGCATCATCTTATTGAATGACAATGGGTCATTCATTGACTTGATATGTAAGACTTATCATTCATTTTTCCATTGACCTAGAGTCTTGTTGGCTGTCTCTATGGCAACAAAAGCTGTAAGGCAGCATTGTGAGCAGGAGTCCACTGAGGAAAAAATGCTTCTCACAGAGGAAAACACATCTGACTTCTAAGCATGTTCTAATAGAAGAGATTTCAAGTACTACTAGAAAATGACCTACACCTAGAAAAATGAGACAACTTTTAAAGTATGTTTACCAAATGCAATACAGCCACTTGGGCCTGTACATGACAAGTTTCCACTTTTTGACAACTATGTCTAGAGCCTTATAAAATACATCTCAAGCTGGGTGCCTGTGGCTCACACCTGTAATCCTAGTTACTCAAGAGGCTGAAATCTGAGGATCATGGTTCAAAGCCAGCATGGTCAGGAAGGTCTACAAGACTCTTTACCTCCAATAAACCACCAGAAAACCAGAAGAGACTCTGCAGCTCACGTGGTAGATCTCTCACCTTGAGCTGAATAGTTGAGATTCAGCATTCAGGCCCAGAGTTCAAGCTCTACAACTGACCAAAAAAATTTAAAAAAAATAAAATAAAAAAAGAATCTCCACATGAAGTTGTTTCCATCATGTCAAAAGACATGATGAAACTTTAATGATAAAAGTTGAAAGGAACTCCAGCAAAAGTAGTTACTGACAGATTCAGAAATGAAGAACATGTAATCTTTGGGTGAAAGTACTATAATCACAACTAACACATTAAGTTCAACTAAAATCATTAAAAATAAATTTTCTCAGATTTTCAATTAAGAAAGATTATAAAATTAGCAAATATTTCACATCTAAAAATAAGAAAAGCAAAGATTATATTGCCTAAGAGTAAGCTTCCCATTACCATAAATTCTCATTAGGCTCTAATTTGAGGTTTTACTATATTTATATTAAAATTGTAACAAATTATGAGCATTATAAAAAATCAGCTAGGAAAGCAAATTTAAGTGTATACATCAACAATAATAGATATTGGGTTTTTTTTCCAGTTCTAAGGATCTATCTTAGGATCTTGTACATTTCAAGTAAATAGGCTAGCCCTGAACTACATCCTCAGTAGTATTATATTTCAGTGTTTAATGAATCACGTGATAGTCAACTCAGTCAACAGATGACTATATGCTACTTGAATTTTATTCTAAAACATAGAATTTAAGGTGAGAAAATATGTTAAAAATCAGTTTTAAAACTTAAAACAGTTATTTTTTATCTCAAAATTAAAATGGAAACCCTATGGTGCTTTGTTGTAAGCTACTGTACTGCAACTGACTCATTCCCTTGTCTGAGACAACAGGAAGTCAAGTGAATATACATATATAATTTGGTAAGCATTAGGCTTATGTACAACTAGCATGTAGAAAAGTGAGGGGAAGAATGGCAAAGTCTAAATCACTCTATAGATATAAATCATTCTTGGCTCTTTTTCAATTATAATGGTGAACCGAACCCGAGATTCTAAGACAAATCAATGTAGAGATTTTAATATTGCTCTGTCAGAGAGTACTTATTTACATTTGAATATCATCATCACTTGGTGAAAACTGATATCTACATTCAGATTATGTGTGCATTTAGAATATGTAAGCACATATTAAAAAGATGTTCAATGCTAGGACAGAGGATGAACTCCCTTATACTATGAAACTTAATGCTTAAACCTATACAGGAAATCAGAGTGTGATTGGGTACAACACTGTCCAAATAAATGCTAAATTTCCTACATTCACCATGGAAATAATGTTGGTAGAAATGAATTATACTTCCCTAGCTTTGATTATTTCATGTTAAGAATAGTACAAATAAATAATTCTTCCAGGGAACACACATATGCATCTCTAAAAAAGGAAGCTAAACAAATTTAAGTATTCAAGGACCTTACTGCTACCATAACAAAACTTCTGTATATAAGTGCATCAAAGTAAAATATGTTTAATTTTATTCTCCTCCTCCAGGTAAATCAGTTTAGTGTGGTACTATAACCTGAAATTCTTGTGTTTTCTTACCTTGCAATTTCATAAGTAAAACATACCTAGTATTAAGTCTTACATATATATTAAAGCAAATATAAAAATGGAACCTTTCATATTCCACTCAAACGTACTGCTACATTCTACAGTTCATTAATGAATTCACCCTTCTAGTTGTCCAGCAAAGGAACAACCAATGAAGAACCATGATGCATAACTTCCTCTTGCATCTTTCTTGTAATTTCTCACAATGTTCTTGTCTTTACAACCAAATTATGTGTAGAGTAGAGAGAAATCTTTATCTTCTTGTTTCATGGCTAACACTGCAAAAGTTTCCTTTAAGGTCTCTGTCTCAGCCTTAACCACCTTGTCTATTCTCCATCTATCAGTGATCTTTTAGGATATAAAATCTGGGATTCTTCTCAAAACGTTCTCTCATCACTGGCTCCTTTTACCTACTCTGAATATAAATTAAAAATGAACCATACACTCTACATGAACCTTGTTGTGGATATTAAACCTCATTTTCACTAAATGAACAAAAGCTCCCTTAAGGTCTCTGCTTTTACCATTCACTCATGTGACCAGTATGATCCAGTCAAGACACAAATCAGATTGTGTTGCACTCCTTCTTAAACTCATGAAAAAGGCTTTATAGTTCTGTGAAAATAATAACTGAGTTTATCTGGGTAATATAGGTCTTGCATTACTTTGTTCTGACCACTCTTTTGACCTCAACCCTGACCACATTAGGTTTTTTTTTTGGTCTTAAATTTACAAAATAAACTTTATTTCAGAATAAGGGTAGCCTATTCAATTTTATGAAATGTATTTCCCCAGATAATTAGATATCCATTTTCTTCTCCAGGTATTAGCTCACAATGTTCTTGCCAAATTTGAAAAGATTTTTTTGATGACACAATGTATAATTCCCCTTAATTTTCTCTTATTTCACTGTTTTAATATCACTTACATTTTTATTTTTTTGCCTTAAGAATTATGTAAACTCTTGCTTTGCTGCTAGTTCCAACAACTAGAGAAATAGCTAGCACACAAAAAATAGAGTTAAAGTTAAAGGCCACACAGCTAATAAGTATATGTGAACCATATTTTGAATTCCTTTATTCTTAATCTGTATGTTTTAGTCTCTCCTAATTAATGTTTTTTAATATTTATTTTATTCTTTATATATACACACTTCCTTGTTCTCTAGTACATCTCCCACACTTAGAGTAATGCCTAACACATAAACGTTAACAGAATAAAAAGAAACTTCAAAAAATTTAAATTCTATAGTTGTTTGAGTTTAAGCATGCTTTAGCAGTAAAACCGTAGGCCAGAAGCAACCAGTTCTAAATTTATTGTTTCTGCTTATCATCTTTTGTTGAAAGTATTCCAACGTTTTGGTAAGAAAGAACTTTGTGTTTGGGATGGTTTATTATTACAGGATTACTACTTACTTTTGTCCTTTGTTTTAGGTTCAGAGTTACTGATTCCATTAATACTGGGATGAGACTACATAAGTATATTCCCAATGGTGCATGTTTTATTCCAGAAGCCTGGGGAATATTTGTAATTAATTATTATGCTGTCCTTCCAATTACAGCATGTGCTGTAATTGATAATATAGTGCTTGGAGGATGATATTGTACAGAGCACTGTTGGTCTGGGCACCAGTTCCCACTGGGGTGAATGATATGATTCCTCCACTTCGATGCGCAGCAGCCTGCTCCTCCCTTCACATCACTTTCACAAGGCTTTGGCCAAGTAACCTGAACTATTAGCTATTCCCAGTTCATCAGTTCACAAATTACCAAGGCAAGTTTCTTTTGTAAATGATCAACTTTCTCTTTAATTCCCATCATAACTTGCTTCAGAGGATCTTTCTTAAAATAATTGGCAAATGTTAGGTTATATAGCAATTTCAGCTTGTCCTCCAATTATACTAGTTAATGCAAATAAGGGAAACCAAGGGACCTATGCTTCTTTGGGCCTGGCTTATTTCACTTAATATATTTTTTTTTCAAGGCTTTCCATTTCCTAACAAATGAGGCAATGGCATTCTTTCTGATGGAGAAAGTCAGGAAGTCTTTACATTTACGAAGTTTATAGAAAGTTTAATGTCTTCTGTGATGATAGGTAGATAGATGATAAATAGATAAATGACAGTGGATATATAAATGATAGATGACAGATTAATAAGTATATATTTATAATAGGAAAAGAGAAAGAAAGACAAAGGAAGGAAGGAGAGAAGGATGGAGGGAGGAAGGAAGGAAAGAAAGAAGGAAGAAAGGAAGGAAGGAAGAAGGAAGGAAGAACAGGGAAGAAGAAGGAAGAGAAGAAGGAAGAAAGGAAAAGAGGAAGCAATTATGAATAAATTCAGCAAGAGTTATGGAAAAGTACTTAGCACTAATTTCTATTCCTGTTGATTCTCCATAATAAAATTCTTAAGGTTTATAGCTATTTTCTGATTCTGTACTTGTAATGATTATATTCTTGAGTAGGAGCATGAAAGACATAAAATTTTCACAATATGTTTCTATTTGTGAATGGATAATTGCATTAGACTACAGTCTTTAGTTTTTATTATTCAATAATAACCTCAAAGAAAGCCTGCAAACAAGTCACTGAATTTACATAATTGAGTAAAACCCACAAAATATCATTTCAATATTAATATCTACTGAATTCACAGTCTGTTAACTCAGGCTCTGTATTTTATCAGCAGTAGATGTGTTATCAAAATTATGATAATTATTATCATCTTTTTAATTAAAGACTTTATTCTATGTATGTGTATATCACTTCTGCATGTTTCTCTTAAACAGTGATTGTCTTTACATATGTGTCATTTTAAACTAATTAAAAAAAATAACACATACTCATTTTTGTTGTTGTCCTTTAACATTCACTAAGAAATTAGCTATCATCATGTAGTGCTGAAAGGTTTTTTATATTTGATCATCTCCTCTCATGAGAATCCAGAATGAACAAGATATTCTTTATGAACTTTTATTGTTAACTTAACTGTCATACAAACCAACAATACAGGAAATCATTTCACATACTAAAGTAGTTATCAATTTTTGTTCTGTTTTTATGGAAGCAAATTTTTGAATTTAAGTACAGAGAGACATACCATTAGTGTGATTTTACTTTATTTACTTTGCATGTGGTTATTTTCATTGTATCAACTTTAACATCTGAGTTCTCCAAAACAAACATTTTAATTATTAACATTAATTTTTAATTAAAAACAGTACATATTCCATATTATACTGTTTTATAACTGTGCTAATAAGGTTGAATTTGAAACATTCAGGTTGTAAATATCTCTTGAAATGACCCTTAGAGTAGAATGTATCAGCACTAATATTCTTAGACTTTCTGGAACCACAGATTCAGTTCCTGGCAAGAGTAGCTGAGTTCCTTCATTTTCTAAGTGATAAGGTACATTCCTTAAAGTTCAGCTTATTTAAGTCTCTTGAGGAAAAATAAGTCTGAGTTAACTACCTAATTAATGAAGAATTTTCCTAGGATTTCTTAATAGGTGATGTGAAAAATTCTAAAGTTTATTAAACTGCATAATTTAAAACTTTCCTCAATATTTACAATGTACAGGAATGAATACATCACACCAACAACCATCAATAAATTAATGCTAAATTTTATTGTGTTGAATTCAGTTAGGTCTTTTGGCCATTGGTTTATGTCATTTTTTAAAAAACTTTTGTTCTAGTCGTGGGAACTCAGGACCTGGATTTCTGTCCCTTGAGCTCTTTTTGCTCAATGCTCTACATTTTCAACCACAGAGCCACTTCTGGTTTTTCAGTGGTTAATTTGCAGATAAGAGTCTCTGGGGGACTTTTCTGCCAGTTTGAACTGGATTCCTCAGATCTCAGCCCCCTGAGTAGTCAGGATTATAGACATGAGCCACCGCCCATGGCTTCACTACTATTTTAAAGGCAAAATGCTTTTCCGCTTGACTCATACATATACTAGATATTACAAATAAGGGAAACCATGGGACCTATGTTTCTTTGGGCCTGGCTTACTTCACTTAATATAATTTTTTCCAAGTTTTTCCATTTCCTAACAAATGGGGCAATGTCATTCTTTCTGATGGAGGCATAGAATTCCAAAGGTCAGATAATGTGATGTCAGGAAAATGAACCGTTAGATGTGTATTTTAATGTTTTTTTTCTTTCATTCATGTGTTTCTAACGCATTTATAAGATTATCTCTCTGTTGCTTTGTATGTCCCTCCCCCACAGTATAACCCCTGCTTTCACTATATTTGATGTCAGTATAACTTGTGGAGGAGATGGGGAAAAACCAGTTGTTTAAGGATACAGGTGGACCTGTGCAACAATGAGAAGTACAAGTTGTCATGTCCAAAACGAGCTTTACAACGTCGGTGCGGGGGCGGGGGGGGGGGGGGGGGGGGGAAGGGGAAGGATTGGGATTGGGGGGAGGGGGGAGGCTGGGAAGGGATGTGAAGGGTAAACAAAGGAGGAGGCTGCAATACTTGGTAAGAAATGTACGCATTATCCTGCCCATGTAATTGTAACTCCTCTGTACAGCATGTTCACAAATAAAATAAAATTTAAAAAAAAATAAAGGCAAAATGCTGGCTAGATACCTTAAGTCTCATGTCCCTTTCCGCCCTACTAAGTTCAGTGTACATTATTTCTAAATATGTTCTTAATCTTTTAATTCACATTTGTAAACTATTATGAAAAAATACAAATACAATTTTCTGTTATTTCCATTTAATATTCATAAAAGCTTGTTTGTACAGTTTTAACTCTACAAGATGGTGCTAATAATATAATTTTCCAAATTTTATTTGGAAAAAAATTTATTTAGCTCAACAGGTTGTTTTTGAAGTGTATTTAGGTTGACCCTTGCAACTCTATGTAATTTATGTTCTATAAAGTATTCTGGGATATGTAGTATATTTCTCTTTATCTTATATGCCTTGGTAATCAGATAGGCAGTTTTATTTCATTATTTGAGCCTTTACTTCAGTCTCCATCTTAGTTATTACATTACTCTTTTACTTCTTGCCTGCTCTTAATAGAGATCTTGCTTGTCATATGATGAACTTTATTTTATTCCTCTTGGCTCTTTTGATATTGTTATTTTTTAAATGTTTTAATCATAGTAATTCCATTCAAAGTAGAATGAATTTAGCCATTAAATCTATTTATTTGCATTATAGCATACGTATGCATAGAACACATATTATCTATTTAGTAAAGTGTACTTCTATATGTTATATATGAAAATATATTTAATATACTTATATATGCACATTTATATAGTGATATATATATTATTTTTACATAAGTCAGGTTCAAATTCAATATTTTAATTCATTGAAGCATTGTCTCCCATATATGTGTGTGTATGTATGTGTATATTGTATATATGTATATATTTATTTATTTGTGTTGTGATGGTCCTGGGGCTTGAACTTAGGACTTGGGTGCTGTTCATGAGCTTTTGTGCTCACGTTTAGTGTTCTATCACTTGAGCCAGAACTCAGCTTTCAGCTTTTTTCTTTTCTTCCTTTTCTTTCCTTTATTTGGAGACAAGAGTCTCATGGGTTGGCCAGGTTAGCTTTAAACTGTGATTAAACAGTGATCCTCAGATCTTATCCTCCTGAAGAGACAGAATTACAGGCCAGATGCTAATGTCCTGCTTTATCATCATATCTTTAAAAAGCAATTCACACAAATAATTTTTAGAGCCTGTCACCTGAAATTCTAATACTTTCTTTTTTAACATATAACGTGATAATATTAATGAATGATGTTAATCATTTTATACTGAACATCTTCCTTATGCCTGGTATCATTCTGAATGTCTATTGTACATTTATTCTTCTAGTTTTTATATTGATGTTATATCTTTTCTCACTAAATTTTATACATAGATGATATAAAGCAAAGAATTCTATGTAGCTAAGTAGACAACACTATTCTCTCCATGTTTATATTCTTCTTAATCTACATGCTGTAGTTTCTCTAATGTATATATGTACATTATATGAATTGATTTATTTATCCTTTCTTGATTACTTAGGCTTGAATCCTTAACCAGATATTTATCTATATTACATTGATATTTGTAAAACAATACTTTAAACATATTACATATAATATATATTCACATATACAATGCAATAATATGTTACATGATTTCATGTCATAAAATTGTTATGTCCCATCCATTAGGCTTTTAATTTATTAAAGTCAGAGGAAACACTTTTTGCTGCAACTAGGAAGTCCAATTTTGTATTTTTATTTAATTTACTTTATAGAAACATATGTAGGAATTAGGCATTATAATTTGCTTTCTATTCATGATGAAAACATTCATGTATTTGTCACTGTTTCTTGATTACAACCAAAAATGTTTGGAATGATATAGCACAATTAACAATCAACTATAGATAATGAATTGCCTTTAGTTCATACTAATTTCTACTAATGTTAGCTTTGGGCAAAATTTAGATTGTGACATATTCTCATCTTTCATAATAGTTAACCAACAAAATTATGTCAGATTCAGTGAGTAAATCTATTCAACGTTAAGTGCATTTGTTAATAATATACCCTATTTTCTCCAAGTGAATGCCAGATAAGTAGAAAAACTAATAAACTATTTCTTGATCTAAGAGGAAACTAGGAAGATGTCCTTGCCTGTTTGAGATGTAAAGGTTCATTCTTTAATAAATCATGGTTAAGGATTCTAAGAACATTTAAAGACAGAATCAGAATATGTAAACTATGCTACATTTTTTCCGTGACAAATAAAAAGGAAACGAATATGAATATTTTGCTTCTCTTGTCCTTACTAAGTGAAAATCCTTGGCTGAGGCAATCTTATAGTGAGAAAATAAAATTACTCCAAGGAGACTTTTCTGGCTTATAGGCACTATCAGAAGATTTTATGACTTAACCGTTCTCAAAGAGGCATCTGTAAAATTAATGCTCTTTAAGCCTCTGTTTAGAAAAGTACAACACAGCTTCATTAGTAATTAATTAGTCATAATTTCAGAGAAACCTATCAGTTTACAATGTGAATTGACTACTCTATAACAGTTAAAATATTTTTAATTGGATCTAAAGCTACCCACATTTCAAAACAAATTTAATATTTTCCCCCTAAGAACCCAACAATCAATATCTGAGAGCCTGTTAGTTGCACGTTCTTCTTCACAACTTCATTAGTGCTATTGCTATAGAAAATCAGGTTTGGAGGAAAATGAGGGAAGGTGTAACAAGTTAGACAAAAACTGCAACCGCTACCTTATTTACGTAACTATAAGCCCTCTGTACATCACTTTAACAATAAAATTTTAAAAAAGAAAAAAGAAAAGCATGTATGGAACTCCAGAATAATACATCTTCGCATGTACTATTCAACAGAGTATTTTTATGAAAATAAGTGTTCAGTGTTTTTACTAAGCACTGATCTAGAAAATGTTAAATGTTTTGATTTGAAAATACTGTTCCATAATAAAGGATTCATGCTCAGCATTGTAAGGATCATCAAAAGGTGATAGATTTTCTTAGTAAATATAAGTTTTTTATTGTTACATGTCCCTCCCCCACAGTATAACCCCTGCTTTCACTATATTTGCTGTCAGTATAACTTGTGGAGGAGAGGGGGAAAAAACAGTTGTTTAAGGATACAGGTGGACCTGATGCAACAACGAGAAGTATAAGTTGTCATGTCCAAAACGAGCTTTACAACGTCGGTGGGGGGGGGGGAGTGGGGGAGGAGAAGGGTTGGGATTGAGGGGGAGGGGGGAGGCTGGGAAGGGATGTGAAGGGTAAATCAAAGGAGGAGGCTGCAATGCTTGGTAAGAAATGTACGCATTATCCTGCCCATGTAATTGTAACCCCTCTGTACAGTATGTTCACAAATAAAAAATAAATAAAAATAAATAAATAAATAAAAAATTAAAAAATAAAAAAAGAAGAAAAAAAATGATGGAGGAATATCTGGTTTATTAAGACTCTACATGCTTCTCTGGAACAGAAGAAGAAAAAAAGGAGGAGGAGCAGGAAAAGGAAGAGGAAGAGGAGAAAGAAGAAGGAAGAAGAAGAAGAAGAAGAAGAAGAAGAAGAAGAAGAAGAAGAAGAAGAAGAAGAAGAAGAAGAAGAAGAAGAAGAAGAAAGAACGAACAAGAAGAGGAGGAGGAGGAAGAGGAAGAGGAGGAAGAGGAAGAGGAGAAAGAGGAGGAGGAGGAGAAAGAGAAGGAAGAAGAGGAAAAAATACCATACTTTCTTTAGAATCCAAAGAAGAGAGACAATTTTCATTGACACCATCAACTTTAGTTCAGAAGAAGTTGGAAAGTACATCTTGGTATTGCTGTTTTGCCACAAGCATTTTATGGCTCTTTCTCCCATTATAAAAATGGCAAAGTGCTCTGAAAAATGAACACTTTTCCTCAGGGACAGATTCATATAGAGTTATTATATTGCCTCAAAGAGATGGGATTTAGCCATTTTTATAGCCAAAAGTTACTTTTATTTTCTGCATAGAAAGTATTTCTCTGTGGCCTTGCAATGTATAAAAAGATCACTCTGCTGAGGAGTTTTCGTACCAACACAAGCACCCGGTCACCAACACTGATATTAGCTCAGTAGTATACTGGCATTTCCTTTCACGACAGACTGTGTATTTGGAAATGTGCTGAAACATTTAAACTCTTCAGTGGAGAGTCTTACATATCTTTTTCCAGTAAATACTGACCTATGGGTTCCAGAGATACTTGTTGGTTTTGAATTATCTTATAGTGGTTCTCATGCAAGCCAGCTTTGAGAACTGTTGCTTACAAAAAGGGATTTTCTTGATGACCTGTCATTTTTGGATGTCAATTTCTAAACAATGGTTATTGCTTAACCCACAGAGAATTCTGAATGTCTAGAAAGTATGTAAAAGTACATATATCAATAGCATTGACCAGAAAGGTGGTATCTGAACCTCATGTCATTGATCCTGGGACTTCATGAGGTCATTTGTGGGTCACTTCCTCTACCCAGTGCTGATTCATCCTGTTCTGGAACATTCTGGGCCACAAGTATCATGCCATCTTGTGTTTGTCCTACTAAGTCAATTAGAAGAAAAGGACAGTTAGGAAATTTCATAAAGTGTCCCCACCATCATAGAAATACACAACATCCAGAGTTATAGAAAATAACTTTCTAGCTGCCCATCCTATCTATGTTATCATTAGAACATTTTTAATGTTAATAAAATATGTTCAGATAGAGATATCCATCAAATAAGTATTTCAAAGCCATGGGATCCCTTATAGAAAACTCATATGTAGGCCCTAGTTCGGAACCAGACATAAAATTCATTAGAGGATGTATTATGGATTCATCAGTCACAAGTAATTGGTTTTACTCTAGATTTCTCATCTATCTTATTTTAGAAATACTGTTGTTGTACTACCTGAACTATGAACAGGCAAAATTCCAGGGCTTAACCAGTTGTTTATAGCCCTGACTATGACTGACAGCTGTTGGATAATTGGACTTGTGCGACTATAACAAAATATCACACACTAATTGATAAATAATAGAATTTTACTGCCCACAGTACTAGAGATTATGAAGTCCAAGCTCAATATACTGGCTGATTTTTTTAGTGTGGACTTCTTTCTGCTTCTAATATGATGTTTTAATGCTGTACTCCAAAGTAGGTGAACTCTGTTCTCATATATGGGTCGAAAAGGAAAGACTTCACCCTCACATTCTTTAAGAAAGGCTCTATTCTATGAGGGCATCACCTAATTACATCCTAATGTCTCTTTCTCTTAATATTGTTGCTTCAGCAAGAATATTTGGAAGATAAATAATGTTCAAATGATAGCAATTTGTAATTGAAATTGAAGCTAAAAAGTCAGACTATTGACAATAAAGTTCTGCTCTTTATTTAGGAAATGATAAGATTATCATCAAAGGAGTGAATGAGCCAGGTGGTAGCACATGGCCTTAACCTCAGCAATTCAAAGGATGAAGCAGAGAACTGCCAGTTTGAAGCCAGCCTTCTCTACGTAGAGAGAATTGTATCAAAGCAAAACACACAAAACAAAACAAAGTGGATAACCTCTAAGTCTATTGAATATTAGTCAGTTTTTATTTCTTTGTGCTGCAACATTAGACACTGAAGAGAACACTATTGTGTGTGATGCTCTTTCTTTCAGCTTTTGTCATCCATAGAATGAAATATTCTTGATTTTCTGTCATATCTGCTTTTCTGCAAAAAAGAGATTCGTTTTATGTAATAGGATAGGCAAACCTACTCAAGATTGTCTTAAAAAGAAAGGCAGGTAAGAAAGAATAGTAGAGGCTATGAATATGATCAAAGTACATTCTGTCCCTATGGAAAGCTTACAATGAAACCATTTTGTGAAAGATAAATGAATGGAATCATAACTAACAAAAAAGAAAGGCATTATTTTCTTCCCCTTATTTACTTACTGCCATCTTGATCCATTATTTTGCATGTTGTCAGTTGTCTGCAACTAAAATACATGCTGATAATTTCCAAACTTATACAAAAAATGTGTTCAAACTAGTAGGGCCAACCTGTGTCTTCATTCAACCATCTCATAGACACATCACCAAAACATATAATAAAATCACTTATCTTTTCCCCACGACTACTTCTCCTCCATCATGTAGAGCTCAATAAATCCCTAGTGATCTTTAAGATTTTATACTATTAATAGACTACATATTCTTAAACTCTTAATCATAGCTTAAGAAGAATGCCATCACTTGGTTTCTGCGTTCCTCGGAATCATTAAGTCTTTCTGTTCTGTTGTATTTGCCTAGATCTAGCTTCCTTATATTTGTTGCTTGATAATCTTCAACTTTTCTTTATTTTATGTATGTATGTATGTATGTATGTATGTATGTATGTATGTATGTATGTAATTGTAGGTCATGGGGCTTAGCTCAAGGCCTAGGCATGGTCTTTGAATTTTTTACTCAAGGGTAGAATTATACCACTTTAAGCCATAGCACCACTGCCAGTTTTCTAGTGGTTAATTGGTGCAAAGAGTCTCACAGACATTCCTACCCAGCTGGCTTCAAACCAGGATCCTCAGATCTTGCCCCCCTAAGTGGCTCAGAGGACAGGCATAAGCCATAGTTAATTTTTATCTGTGTCTTTAAGTAATTGCACAAAGGAGTTACCATTTAAACATGTAATATATGAATACTCTGAATCTTGGTCAAGGTTACCCCTTTCATTATCCTCCCCCATCCTTCCAAACCTTACCCCTTCCCTCAATTCTCTCAATTTTGTAGAATGTACATGGAATATTATAATTGCAATTCCTCTCTCCTCTTTTAAGGCTTTCTCTATTGACTGCAAAAGCCTTATTTTCTTTATAAGAGATAATTCTCTCCATGGTCCCTTGAAATGTTTTTTTCCCCCTAGTCCTAAGTTTAGAGCTTCAACCCTACTTTCTTCAGAGAAGTGCTCCCTGTTTCCCCAGACAAACAGTTTTCTTCCAGAGTACCACTCATTTCACTTTCTGTTATACTACACATGTAATTAACTTTGCTATGTCCCTAAGTTACCAAAGCTCTGGGCTCTGAATGGTGGGGAACATATTTGCCTTTTTTTTACATTATCTCCAGGGCCTAGCATCATCTTTATCTTAAATTAATAGCTTTGCTTAGATAAATGAGTGAAAAATGATTTCCCCAGTAGAATGAATAAATGTTTTCAGAGGCACTGCTTCATGTTCATGAGACAAGTATTTATGGGTTTTAGTTCATCATTGCTAAGAAGATTGAAGGAAGCATGTGTTCTCCCTATCTGTAACCCTGATCAGACATCACTGTTCATATATTTTATCAGTTAACAGCACATATTCCTTATGTTTTTAAGAATAATGTGAAAAAGACAAGGTGGGGAAGGTAATACCTGCTACACAGTCATTATTAAATGTCTCCAGATTTGTGTTTAAGAATATTTGTTCCTTGTGTGGTATCTATCTGACATAAAATGATGGCTGGATCAATGACTGACTGTCGTGCTGAAATCAAATGGATGCTTTTCTCAATTTATTCTAAAAGGGAGAATTGGTAAGGTGTTAGAATTGACAGATCCCTAGTAAGCTCAAAATTAAACATTCAACAAGATAACCAATAAAATATTACTTTTAGGATTTTGTGTTAACGTTCCAAAGACTTTAGTTTGAGTCTTAGACTCCCAAATTGTCTGAAGCATCTTTTGAGGTTTAAATGGAGAAAGCCATGACCCCATAGCTCTTGGTGTATTTTTCATTCATGAGGTTTGCCACCTGTGCCCTTTTGGGAACAGATCTGGGCTGCACATAAGCACTCTTTTGCCATAGCTGTAGACGTCAAAGAAAGCCACCCTAGAAAACAGGCCGCAGAGTGTCATAGCCCTGGGTAATAAAGCACAAAGTGTTCAAGGCACCCAGGGGCTCTCCAGCTCTGTCCTCTTCTCTCTGTCTAGACTGGCATGCTGTTCATTAATCTATAAGACTGAAACATTCTGTAGCTCTGTTCTTCCAAAATCTTTATAGAATTGCCCTTCATGCTCTGCTCACGGTAACATAGGATTTTTTTTTCTAAACTGTTCTACCCTGTACCCATTCCCCACACCAATTCCAGATATTTGCTGTAGAAACATTTCACAATCCCCTCTCCCTGCCACAGACACAAACACACACACACACATACACACACACACACATACAGACACACACTAATCAGCACACATTCCTATCTTACTCGATGTGGCTTTTAAATAACACCTCAGATGGGGCCATTTATTCAGAATACACAGTGTGTTTTTCACTGTTCTGAAGACTAGGAATCTCAGGAACAAGTGGCTGGAAGAATTGTCTCAGGGTTGATCTCTATGAGACCTTGTTGCCTCATCCTCTGGAGGGATGCATGTGGTATTCTTACAAGGCAGAAGGCATCAAAAGAAATGAGCTCACTGAAGCCTCTTTTAAGGGTACTCATTTACTATGTGGTGGATCTTCAGGATTTCATCATTTTTCTTTTTCACATGTGTTTGGTATCTTCATACTATTATATTGGGGATGAAATGAATTTTCCAATAGTATACCTTTATTCAAACCATAAAACAGACAATATACACTAGGACTATTACAGTATTGCACATAAATCAAGATAGTGAAGACTGTGTAGTCTGCTAAATTGTAGTGATCTCCACCCATAAACACTTATGACAGTCATTCAATTTATTCCTAGTTCTGTCCATAGAAAATAGATACAATGATGTGACATCAATAAATGATGAACCTATTTTGCCCAAGAAAACTCTGAAATAAGTTGATAGTGGTGTATGCTGTGATTTCTTGTCTCAAGAGGGACAATGTCCCTCTATCAGAACCTTTCCGTGGAAGCATCGTGGGTGTCATTATTTGGGATAAATAAATAAGATGCTGGAAGTTTTGAGGGGGATTCAGGCAAGTATATCTTCATATAACTGTATAGTTAAACTATCTGCTTTTTAGTGCAGAACCATGAAGAAGAGATTTCTAAAGAAATCTCTAAGTTGATTGTGCTTCTAGATAATTATTGGCAGAGAAAGACAGAGACAGAGACACACAGAGAGAGAATATGAATATCCAGGGTGTTAACATCTGCTTCAGATGTAGGTGTTACCTGAATTTCTCTCACTAGGTCTCATCTCCTAAATTTCCCATTACCTCCCAATAGTAACTTCAACTAGGGAATTGTCTTTCACATGGCCTTTGGGGAACATTTAATATTCAAAACATAACAACACCCTGGCATTTATCTTTCCTGAAGGAGGAAGAAAATGTCAGAACACACAGAGAGTAAAACCATGCAAGTTTGTATTTGAAAATTTTATTGAGCCACACATGACATTTTCAGACACTCAAACATTATCATCCACTTGTAGGCAATTCAGTAAGTAGAAAGCATTTATTTGGAATAGACTATGCCCAAAGAAAAGAACAAGTGGGTACCAGTACAGTGAGGTTGGGATTATCTTTGTAGTTAAATCCTATCACATACACAAGATGCCTGAGGAAGCTTAAGCAGTGATATTAATAATCCTTCCTTGTCCAGGGTCCATCGAAGGCAGCATCAGCATCACAATGCTACATTGGTATGCATTACTTCACAGATTTTTCATGCAGACTTTGCTTTCATTTCCTCCTTTAGTTCTGCATTTTAAAATCATTCAATATGCAGCAAGCAGCCTTCCTCTCTCTATCACTAAAGTAATGTCATGAAGGGAATAGAACCAGCTGTCATTCTGCAGGAATACCTATGCCTTTCTATTCTCTTACAATTATGCCACTTTATAATCCCTTTGAAACAAAAATCTCCAGGTTTACAAGCTTGAAGATTTAAAATGTTCAGAATAGACTATGAAGAATGCAAATGAAGGTGTTTATGTTTGGAAGGCTTTTGGAGCTATTTGTTCAATAAAATAGGCCATTTCCATCTATGTCATGCATTATATATTAATATATGATCTAAGAATTAGGAGGTTGGGAACTTAATAGTTAGGTTTACCTCCTTAAAACATCATGGCTCCCACATCTATGGACAGAAAGGTAAAAATAAATTTTTATTATAATACAACCTTTTTAATTTAAATGTATTTTGATCTTTGTGATTTTTGACAATGTTAATCTGTGTCTGAAAGGAAATTTATTAAACTGCAGATATGAGATACACAAAAAGAGATTTGTTGGATATTCTCTTCATTTTGCTGAGTAGGCTGCTATTATCAGAGAGAAATATTTCTTAGATATAAATCTTCAAGGTGTTCTGTTCACAACAATTTATGCATACTAAAATAAAGGTGAAGCAGTTTTGAAGAATAACTTACAATTTCAATAATTGCTTAATACTGTTTTATAAAAATTAAATAAATGGATAGTTTTTATTTCTAAGCTATCAGAAGTGAATGATAGGACATCACTCTTATTCCTCTTGAACAGCTATAAATAAGAACAGAGTAGAAACTCCTCCTACCTCTGATGCTCCTGGAAGACTATCAGCTACTGTGATGGAGCGAAAGCAGGCATAAAAACAACTTATTTCAAAGAAAATTTAAAAAATTTTAAATTACCAGAAAGAAAGAATTACTGAAATAAGGATACAGGTTGATCTATTGTTATAATGAGATGTATAAGACGCTATGTTGAAAAGGAACTTAGTGGGGGAGGGAGCAGTTGGTGACATGGGGAGGGAAGGGATAGAAGGGGAAAAACAAAGGAGAGGGTAACAATGCTGGATAAGAAATGTACTCACTACCTCACTCATAACTGTAATCATTTTATCTTTACAATTTAAAAAAAATTTTTTTTGGGTCCGGTCGTGGGGCCTGAACTCTGGGTCTGGGCGCTGTCCCTCAGCTCTTCAGCTCAAGGCTAGCGCTCTACCATTTGAGACACAGTGCCACTTCTGGCTTTTTTCTTTTTGATTATGTGGAACTGAGGAATCGAACCCAGGGCCTCGGGCATGCAAGGCAAGCGCTCTACCACTGAGCCACCTTCCCAGCCTCTACAATTAAAAATATTTTAAAATGTAGAATTTTTTTTCTAAAAGGTGTTTTTTAACTTTGATGAAATATCATCATTATTTAACTTAGTATTATGACCTAACAATGAATGTAGGAAAACAATGTGAAAAGAAATCCCAAATCTACAAATGAATCAGGTAAATATTGGTGAATGCATTACAAAAAGAGCATAATTTGGTAGGGTTAAGTCCAAGAGTCTTCTCAAGAAGTATTATTTAATAAGCTTGCCAAACAGATTTCTCAGAGAAAGATAAAAGGATAAAGGTAAGGAGAATGATGGGCCTGGTTAGCACACCATGAATGGAAAATAACAGTAGATTTATTAATATGCACAATAAATTATAATAGGATGAAAATCGTCTTCTAAAGCATTTAGTTCTTTCATTCATTGTTTTTGCAGGTAACATTTGTTACAACTATCTGATTCAGAAAACATTATCTAGTCATTTGTTCATTATTTATACATTACTATGCAGATATTATAAAGTGACTTTTACAATATAAAAAGAAATGCTAGCACAGCAAATATATGTAATCATCTCATCATGCTGTTTATTTCTTTTTGAATATATTTTTATTATCTTTAAGTACTTGTATAAATGAGTTGACATTCAAAAAGCAGTTTGTGAATACAACACCTCTTGATCAAGGTGAGATTTATTTTAAAACCGAATACGTAAATTCACTAAAAAGAGAAAATGAGGATAAGGTAAATATGTTTTTTAAAAATATATTTTTAAATATATATTTAAAATATATATGTTTTTTAAAATATATATTACTTTTAGCATAGGATAGAGTTATTCTTTTATGAATCAAAAACTAGCCATCACCAAATATGCCCTGATCCTATGGACATTGTTACCCCATTCTTCGTTCTCCCCCACACAGCCCTTCCTTCTCCACCTCCCCAACTCCTCCCTTCCCCACTAAGATTTAAAGTTCATTTTCAGCATAATGTCTTGTACATCTTGTACATCTCATTATAACAATGAATCAACCTGTATCCTTATCTCAGCATTTTTTTCTTTCTGGTAAGACACCAAATAATTAATCCTTAACTTCTTCTGTAATTTTTAAAATTTCTTTGAAATAAGTTGTTTCTATGCTTGCATTCCCCCTTAGAGGGTCATCATAGTAGCTGACAATCTTTCAAGAGCACCACAGGTAGGAAAAGCTTCTACTCAAATCTTGGATTTCTCAGACATTACATGTGTTTAAACTATTTATGGTATTCATTTGTATAATATTTTTATTCTTTTTACATGGTCATATAAAGGAATTATTCAGAAAGTCAGTTTATGAATATAATTCATCTTCATCAGTGTCACGCCTTTCTTCACTCTTTGTGGTAACACAAGCTAAAAAACACTGTAACTACCTTAGAACAATGACAAATAAGCTGCACTCATACAAATTACAATTGGAAAGAACAGTTTCAGAAGTATCTCACAGTTCTCCAGGATTCTTGAGAAGCATATTCATGAGCAATAAGATCAGATCATTACAGAATACCAATCCAACCAATGTGGAAAGCTGAAACTGGCAGGAATATTGAAGAAGCAAATACCTACATATATGTGCAAACATAATATTCAACTAAGACTTCATGTGTTCTGACATTTCATATAAGACAGTGAATTCTTTTCACTCTTTTGATGTTGTCTTTGAACTAAGATACCATTGAGCTTTTTAAGGTTACTTGTCATTTAGCAACTTACTGGTTATGACTAATGTGATTTTAGAAGTTTACCCAGTGGATTTGCCATTAATAGCATGTAATCATGTTCCTAAGTTTTCAGATCTACATAAATTATGTACAGGAGCTGATTAAAATATTGTTTTTAAACCTTAACACAAAACAAGTTCTAAGTATAGAAGAAAATAAACATAGAACAGAAAAATATCTCTAATATAACTATTCAGATTGTTCTTATATATAACATAGGAAGGGGAGAGAAAGAGAGAGAGGAAGGGTTGGAGGGAGAGAGACAGAGAGAGAGATGGAAGGTAAAGAAATTCACAGCAAAGCTATTTGATAGACCTCAAGGAAAGGAACCCACAAATTAAACTTTGGTAATGAAAATAACTATCAAAGTGAGTTACAAGACATTTAGCAAGCAAAACCAAATTCAAAGTGGTCAGATATTATGCTTACAGAAATGTGGTATCAACTCATAAGATTATTTTGCTATCAATTTAGATAGGGAATAAAAAAAGAAGAAATTAGTTAACTAAGTCAATTTCCATGGATCTGAAACACTGTTTTTGAAAAGTACAAGTAGAAACTTTAAACTGTACTTGAATTTTTTAACCTATGCTATATCCATCTATAGGATTTTATTTGTCTTGGACTAACATGTTTTTAAAACATTGAATATCAATGAGGCATTATTAGAGCATGTAAAACTAAAATGCAGATTTGTAAATAGCATGGTACACAGTTATTTTGAAGTGATTATAAGCTCATTGAATTTCTCTTTCCTGCCAGATGCTCCATCATTTGAATATTTCACACAACTCATGAAAAATTTTTCAAATTTGCAATTTTGTGGAATATATCACTTTTAGAGTTTAACTTTAAGATCCCTATTCTTCAAAGTTATCCTATGTGTTTTTACCTACCTTATTACTAACCTGTCTTATTACTTGCATGTCTTGTAACAGGCTTATTTGAATTGAAATATAACCTCATCACGTAAAACTTTAACACAAAACAAATTCAAGGTAATTTTAACCCTATTAAATGACTCATTTACTTTGTGAAAAAACAGAATTCTATGAACCTTTACTAATAAAAAGAGTACATTCTATTTCATTTGCTTTTTTAAAGAAAATCAAGGTGATTGTTGAACACTAATTTATTTTAATCACAATAAGAAAATTGAGTCAGAAATACATTTCTTTTAGTTTATCCATCTAATTTACCAATATTTCAGTTATGAAAAGCACATATGAAACACTACTAAAACAAGAACTATATTTCTTTCTCCTTAAAATAGACATAGCACATTCCAGTTACCACAACCTCAGTTTTAATCTCCTTTGTCTCATAAATTCCTCTTTGTTCAAGACCTGTTAAATACGGAGCAGAATCAAACTCCTCCAAATTTCCATACATGGCATTGAGCTTTCTTTTGTTCTCCCAAGAAAAAAATTAATTTAGGGGCACTGTGACCCATACTGAATACAGAATAAAGATAACACTTTTTAAAAGACAATACTTCATTTCAAAGTTTACATAGAAAGATCACTGAGCAAAAACATCCAGTTAGCCAAAACTAATTCTCCACTTAAAAATTCACTTAAAGCAAGCTTCATTTTGGGGTCTTCATGATGTCATTAGATCAGAAATCACTGCAGCTAGAGTCTTCCATACAAAACCTGAATATCTTAATATATTCACAGTCATTTTTGTTTGGAGAGTGGCACAAATGGATTTTAGCCTTATAAAACAGATTCTTAGAGTACCACTGTCCCTTTTCCTGCAGAGGACAGGACTCACATTCAAAAAGATAAAATATAAAGACAATGTCTATCATCCAGCATGTGAAACCTGATGGTGCCTTGACCTTGGAATTCTGCATCTCCAGCACCGTGAGAAATAACTACCTATTGTTTTAAAGCTACTGAATCCTAGCTTTAGACCCCAGGCCCCAACTCCAGGAGTTCCATATGAGGTCTTGTTACACCTCCTCATATACCAAATAAAGTGACATTGTAAAGAACAGGGACAGGAGATTTAGTGCATGGTAGCTGTGAGAAGACTGTATTTCAGTATATCTTCAGCCATCTTTAGGTGTACAGATACTTAAATTAAATGGAATCCTGAGGCAGACACTGAGAAAGGAATGCATAGTTAACACAGCCCAACTCACAGGTGTGGCCTTGGTCTTTATCACAGTCTTTGTATATCTGGGCTCCTGGCCAGTGGTCATTGGCTTTTGACTATTGTCTTCTTTGTGTTTTGTCATATGATGTTTGCTGGTAAATTCTGCCTTTCTCTGAGCCCACGGAGATTGCAAAGTGACTGCAGGAGGGAATGGCTGAGATCAAAGGACACAGGTGCAAATTGAGGATTGTAGGTACTCAGCATTTATATCCAAAGACTCAGCAAATGTAGCTTCTAAGTTGACTCTTACACAACCAACCAATGTTCTTTTATAGCATCCAGAATAGCCTGAGACAGAATTTGGTACCCAGCTGTGGGAATGTTGCTGTAAAAAAAAAAAAATACCTGAAAATATAGAAGTGACTTTAGCTCTGGGTAGTAGTTGAGGCTCACAGAGATTTGAGGTTTATGCTAGTAAAATCTACAGTGCTATGGACAGAGCACTAAAGGCAATTCTGGTGAAAGTTCAAAAATAAAAGGAAGGACACAAGGAATAAACTCTCACTATTAGAGAATCAGGATGTGTCTTCAACAAAATGTTAGTCCAAACAATGTCTAGTACTTATCAGTGAGATCGCAGAGGGAAAAAAAGTCATATTACTGAACAATTAAGAAAAGATATCCTTACTAGGGCTGGGAAGATGGCTCAGTGGTTGAGCGCTTGCCTTGCATGCCTGAGGCCCTGGGTTCGGTTTCTCAGCACCACATAAGCAAAAAGAAAAAAGCCGGAAGTGGCGCTGTGGCTCAAGTGGTAGAGCGCTAGCCTTGAGCTGAAGAGCTGAGGGACAGCGCCCAAGCCGAGAGTTCAGGCCCCACTACCAGACCCAAAAAAAAAAAAAAGATATCCTTACTATAAAGAAGCAAAGAGGATCTGGGGTATGGCTCAAGAGACAGAGAGGCTCTGAGTTATCTCCAGGGAGGAGGAAGAGGAAGGGGGGGCATGGAGGGGGAGGAGGACTAGTGAGATATGGAGGAGAGGAAGAGGATGGAGGAGGGAAGTGGTGGAGGAAGAAGGGAAGGAGGAAGAGATGGTAGAGAAGGAGGAGGTGAAGGAAGAGGAAGGAGTTAGGAAGGGGGAAGGAAGAGGAGGAGGAGGAGAGGGATAGGAACTAAATAAAAGGAGGAAAGAGATAGGGAGGGAGTAAGAGAAGAGATTTACAGAGGAGTTTGAGGAGGAGGAGGTGGAGGAGGAGGAAGAAGAGGACAAGGGAGAGAGGGAAAGGGAGGAGGAGAGGAAGGAGGAAGGGGGTAGGAAGGGAGTAGGAAGGGGGATAGAGGAAGAGGAGGAGGGGGAGAGGAGGAGGGAGACAGGGAGGGGGAGGAGGAGGAGGAGAGGGAAAGTGGCACATTCATGACTCCAACTCAGAAAAACTGCAGGCATTTACTACTCAGGGAAATCCACAGGGTGCTGACAGAGACCTCCTTTAGGGTTGCCCCCACTGAACCCTGGTGGAAACATGTAAACTGTAATGAGTCTAAAGCAGAGAGCACACAGCCTTCTAAAGAGGATTATTCACAAACATGTATCACTAATGGCATTTGCCCCATTAGGTTTAAGATATGCTAAGTCCTCTTCTAATCTTCACAAAGATATAATCTTATCCCTGTCTCATGATAGGAGTTGCTGCACAGAAACAAATTTTGTGATTCTACATTCAGGTCTCCCGGCTCCTAAAGGACAGGTTATTTGTTGGAAAACTTTGCTCAGAATGGTGCACACATTTTCCTGTGGTACAGCTGGTTAGTTTTAGTTTCTAGTTCGCTAGTGTATTCATTTACTCTTATTTTTCTGACGTTGACTTTGACATCTGGATATTGCCTTTATCTGTCCTGTCTTCTCATGCTCTGCTCCACTCTGCATTCACTCCTGGCATTATGACTAGTTCTTCACATCTAGGTTTTAAACTTTATCATGTGTTGGTCGAGGCAGTAAATATATTCTCTTGAAGCTGTTTGAAACAGATGCTTTCTTAATTTATAATGTCTTAGTATTTATCCAAAGGACAGGACATTATGAGTTACACAGTAATGTTTGTCAACCTCATGTTCAATAATAAGAAAATCTCCCTTGGAAATAATGATGCCTATGATTCAACCTGTTTAATATACACATTTTTATGTGCCTGATGATTAGCTTGACTTCAGCTGTTTCACATCAGTAATCTTCCCTCTGGTCAGCTTGTCATTAGTGTAAACTTTATTTTTGGATCCTGCTTATCAAACCATGCCTTTTTGATGTTTGCTTGTATCATGCCTTCCTCTCTCTCTTCATGCTTTCTGTCATCATTCTGCTTTAGCTTCTACTGTCCTGCTGAGTAATCAAACAAATCTCTAGACACTGTGGTCTTGCTGCTCATCTCAGTAAAGGAAAAAAACAAATAACAGCTGCTGAAAATTTGAACCTTCCTTCCTGGCTGTCAAATTTAGTGAAAACAGATGCTTCAAGGAGTCGTTTGTAATTCAAGCAGGCGTAGAGCAGAAAAAGAAACCCGTTATTTGCTGAAAAGAGAGAAGCTTCGCCAGGTCAACTCAGCTTCTATTTTATATTCAAGCTAAAAGAAACAGTGCTTTCTTACAGTGGCCCAAGAAGCCAGTACTGCATTTTTAAAGTCAGGTCATTACTTACATTAACAATACCTAAATGGATGTTCATGAAATATCTATGCTTTAAAACAAACTTGATGAAAAAGTTATATTGAAATGAAGTAGTGTTTTCAAATGTTAAGTATTCCTCCAGAGTGGTAAAGCATTTTCATTTCTACAGGCCTGGACTAGGACTAGAATACGTAAACCAGTAGAAAGAGTTCTGTTCCAGATATGGGTCAGGTCTTGTAAAGTAACCTACCACAAGTCATTTAGAGCTGTGACTCCTTGTTTTCCCTTAATGGTGAAATCAGTGAGAAAAAATTTGATGACATCTAAAGTCCCTTAACATACTATATTTCTTTCATGAAATGGACAGAAGGAATTTCCACTTTCAATGCTTTATTTGCAAATGATTGCCAAAATAATGTAGCTGTTCTGATCAAGCTTGACAATCTCTGCTAAGAGAAACTGGTATGGGTTTTGTTTCTGGTGTCTACTCATTTCATGTTAGATCTTAAGCATAAATTCTGTTATGTCTATAGATAGGCTAAACTAGCAAACCAGATCTGGAAACCTATCTGTTAGGTTTTTAAAAAGAGGTAGCCAAGTAAGAACAGCACCACACACGTGGTATTCAGGTAAGGAGTAGGTTTATTCATGGTTCTGCCTGGCACCAGGCCATCTTGGCCCTCCATGCGGTGGGGAAAGGCCTGGGAAAGAGAGCTGGGAGAACTGGGAAAGAGAGAGAGCTGGGAAAGAGAGAGCTGGGAAAGAGAGAGAGCTGGGAGAGAGAAAAGAGCTAGAAAAGAGAGAAAAGAGCTAGAAAAGAGAGCATCTGGGAAAGGTGAGAAAGAGAGAGCAAGGAAAGAGAAGGGAGCTGGGAAAGAGAAGAGAAGGAAAGAGCTGAGAAAGAGCTAGAAAAGAGCAGAGAGAGAGCATCTGGGCCTGGGCTAGGCCTTATCTAGGGTATGGGCTGAGAAAGGTGTGGCCACATCAAATTCAGATGTGACCTCAGTGGATGCAGATGTGACCTCTTCCAGGTGTCCCAGTTGCCTAGGTAATGCAGGTAGTGGGTGGAGACTTTGCTGGGAGGAGGGTGGAGTCTGCAAGTGGACCTTACATTCCAGCCTTTTAATAATTATGAAATAGGGCAATGATTCTCTCTGGCTACTTCCTGCTGACAAGGGGCATCCACAATAGGGGTAAAAGGCTGGAATTTTGTCCCCTCCCAGAGAAGGCAGTGAGCAGCAGCTGTCCCTTGGTGGTGTGAGGCCTTAGATGAAGTCTGGAGAAGTCTTATGAGCATTGAGGGGCTGGAAAAAAAATACTAGAGAGCAAATAAATGACAAGAGGAAGGACTTGGGGCTGAAAATGGTGGTAGAAATGTCCCTAGCTATTTCTGACATCTGACGACTAAGTAGAAAAGTCAGGTGACAAAGGCAAGAATATAAATTCCTGTTCAGTTAATAGGTAGACAGGTATAGACATTGGATGGGCAGGCTTCTTGCTTCTACTGACCTTCCAGCTCTGCTTAATTTTGAAAAGGCAGGCACAAAGTAGCTGATGTGACATCGTCTCCTTACTCTTCTCCATGTTCCCTTATTCCCCACACTGGCTGAATCTAGGTGCTCATTGATGGGATGGCTTGTCCCAGTTGGTATTCAAGGAGGATTGAACTCAAGGCCTGGGCACTGTCCCTGAGCACTTCTGCTCAAGGCTAGTGCTCTACCACGTTGAGTTACAGTACCACTTCCAGTGTTTGGCTGGTTAGAGATGAGAGTCTTGAGCAATGCTTCCAGCCTGGCTCTTTGCAGGTTAGTTGGGAGATGGAGTCTTAGGAATTTTTCAGCCCAGGCTGGCTTTGAACTGCAATCTTTGCCACAAAAGCCCTTTATTATTTCCGATTAAAGCAGCAAGGAGATCAAGTAGAATAAGTAGAGTTTATGTGGTTCTTATTAAGAATTGCCAACAAAAATTCTGAAATAACAAAACTCATTGGATGTGAGAATCTTAGCACAGATATGCCAATATTTTAGAGTCATATAGTCAGTAATAGAATACACAACACAAAACAAAAAAGGCAAAACTCAAAACCTAAAACTTTGACAACGCTTAGACATCTTTGCTAACAAAGCACATCAGATGGTTGGGCCTCAGTTACCGGGGCCTGTGAAAAGAGCAACTTGTTAGCAAGGCACCTTAGAATAGATGGATGGAGGGAGTAGTAAGCTTGGTGGAAGGTTAAGGGTCAGATGGGGCCAAACCCTTAACCCACCATTTGGCTAAGATGGTGAATTCAACATGGTGAATTTCAGAAAAAATGAAAAGAAACCCTGAACATAGATCAAGCCTACATTGGCTAATGTTTGAGAGGGAACCTAGAGGGGAATCCCTGGGACTCAGTCTGCATCACACTCTTCAAGGCACAAGCCAAAAAGTTGTAGAAAAAGGATAGAAAGTTGGACATGAATGGCAGAGAGAGAGCAAAGAGAGCCTGAAATTAAACAGACTTCTGACCATTTACCATTGTAGTAGCAAAAACTGTCTACATCTGAGAATGGCATAAAATTAGGCTCTCTGGCTTTCCAGGGAGCACAGGAGACATTTCAAAGGGGTTTCTGGCTTTCCAGGGAGCACAGGAGACATTTCAAAGGGGTTTCACGGCTCAGGCGTGATTCGCAGCACCCCATTAAATGTGTAGGAGAGTCAGTCTGGTGAGTGACCAGGCAGAAGCGGCATCCCGACTTCCCCCAGAGCCCTCTAGAGAGAAATGGCCAAGTCCCCAAAGCCAAGTGTCCTCGGCTTCAGAGGTGACCGGCCTTTCAGCTAAAGGCCTACGGCCTTTAGCTCTCTGGTGTGGTGCCAAATCTGGACAGAGACTGAGCAACAGAGAGCCATAAAGAGTAGTTTCACTCACCAGAGTAGAGAAGTGTTGTGGACGTGGATGTGAAGGCCAGCGATGGTATCTATGCACTGTGTCTGCAGCAGACAGATGGGTACACAAAAGGCCGTCAGAAGTGTGGGTATTCCTCAGAGCAAAAAGGGAAAAACAAACAAAAAAAGAAAAAAGAGGGAAAGAAAACGGAGAGGAATCCCACCTATCCTGACTTTAAGCCTTTTATGTGAGTCACGGAACCATTTATGTTAGGTTTTTAAAAAGAGGTGGCTGAGTAAGAACAGCACCAAACATGTGGTATTCAGGTAAGGAGTAGGTTTATTCATGGTTCTGGCTGGCACCAGGCCATCTTGGCCCTCCATGAGGTGGGGAAAGGCCTGGGAAAGAGAGCTGGGAGAACTGGGAAAGAGAGAGAGCTGGGAAAGAGAGAGCTGGGAAAGAGAGAGAGCTTGGAGAGAGAAAAGAGCTAGAAAAGAGAGAAAAGAGCTAGAAAAGAGAGCATCTGGGAAAGGTGGGAAAGAGAGAGCAAGGAAAGAGAAGGGAGCCGGGAAAGAGAAGAGAAGGAAAGAGCTGAGAAAGAGCTAGAAAAGAGCAAAGAGAGAGCATCTGGGCCTGGGCTAGGCCTTATCTAGGGTATGGGTGGAGAACGGTGTGGCCACATCAAATTCAGATGTAACCTCAGCAGATGCAGATGTGACCTCTTCCAGGTGTCCCAGTTGCCTAGGTAATGGGGGTACTGGGTGCAGACTTTGCTGGGAGGAGGGTGGAGTCTGCTAGCCTTCCAGGAGCAGACCTTACACTGTCCATATGTAGGAAGAACACTTAGCCATACCTTAAGGTAGCCACTCCCAAATGTCTTTTAGGGACAAGAACAAAAATCCCAAGTGCACACTAGTTGACATAGAATTAAAGAACTATAAAGAAGCTAATCGAGACTTTAGCACCTAGAGATGTGGGAAGAATGGGAGGGATTGGTTAGGAGTTTGTCAAGATTTAAGGAAGATGAAAAAAGTTGTTGAAAAGTGAAGCAATTTGAAACTGGGGGAAGGTTAAGAGATGTTTAGGAGGTATGGTGGTAAATAAAAGCATTGAAATTATAGAAAGTGATAGGACAGTAATAAAGAAAAGCATAAAGTGGCTGACCTATTAATATTCCTTATTTAATACAACTTTCTCCATTTACATATCTGAGTTTGATGCTGGGTAAAGCTAAAGCCTCCTCAGGACCACCCATCTTCCTCAACTACCATTGTTAGACCTATTATGGTTCGATATGAAGTGGTCCCTCAAAATGCTCACTCCCAGCTTGTGGTGATACTGAGAGTTGATTAGACCCTGAGGATGTTAACTTTATCAAGAGATAAAACTTTATCAATGAGTTACCATATTGATGAAGTCATAGCTGAATGGTCTATAAGGTGTGGGGGCCTAGTGAAAGGACAGAATGTACATTTGGGGTTGGGGCCACAGAAGATAGATCTTGTTGTTCCTGGCCCCTTTCTGTACCCCCTGTGTTTCCTTTCCTGGCTGCTTATCTCTCTCTACTATGCCTTTGTACCATGATGTTTCTGCCTTCCCACACCCCTAAAAAGAATGAATCCAGCTGATTCTGGACTAAAACCTCTGTACAAAATTTTGTCACCATATGGAAATGTAAGAAACTCAAAACCCGACAATCGTAAGTCCGATACAGGTTGTCATAACCAAAGCTATTCCCCCAGCCAAATGTGATTTTGTTAAAATCTCATGGTTTTATAGACCTGTTCTCATACTTTTTCTTGGAACCAAGCTGCTCTGAAATCTGAAACTAAAAGATCTAACTTCTTAGTGTTTTATCCATTTAAATAGGATGTTGGGTCTCTTTTATTCTAGAAGAAAAAAAAATCTCACCTCCACTTCATGTTAAAACACCAAGGACATTTTTTTTTAAATGATAGGAATCAAAGTGATTACTAAGAAGAAGATATTCATTTGGAATGGTAAGCCCTTGTGAGATACTAAAATTTTCCATTTCTCTTTGTACCCTTGTCTTGTTATCTGTTTTGTTACTGTATGCTAAACAGAATGGAAAAAAAGAGGCCACTTCACTTGCTTTTGCACAAGATTTTATTTAACTGTTAAGTCTTGCCTTTTCCTCTAAGACCCTCCCTGAATCACTAACAGATGGAGATGAAGCAAAAAAAAGAACAAGAAAATAAAACTCTTATAGTAATAAGCAAATTTTACTTGTCCTTAAGAGAATGACAGCTAAATGTCATCCCTTTATAACTAATGGCTTACAAGGATAAAAACAAATATTTCTATTTCAATTTATTCCATTGCTTCAAACTAAGGAGGCCAACCCAATGTTAAAAAGTACAATCACAAAGCAATTCAATATTTCTTCATTTAAAATGCTATTGTGGGGATCATTAATAATCACTTACTTCATCTATTAGTCAATTCAGTAAGATTCTTTAATATGTCATCCATAGTGTTTAGTACATTGGATTCTTTCGCCTAAAATGAGACTATTTGGTTTCCCTTTTCTTCTTAATTCATTAACGTCCCCGTTTATTTTTAAGCTCATTGAAGTATCGCATTGTCCATTCCTTACTGTGTTTGCTCTGATCAAATATACCACTTGTGATAATGTCTAAAACTTAAATATCCAAATTTATGTCTCCATCCTAGAATACCCTATCCTAAATTCTCAACTTGGATATTCAACTTAGAGCTCAACATCTTCACTGTTTATTCAATAATCTATGTTAATTTTATATCATATTTAATATGGCCAAAACTGAATTCCTGATCTCATTTCTCAAATCATTTTTATCTGTAATCTTTCACTTAAAATCAATTCCATCATTCCCATTGCTTAGGCAAAAATCCCCGAGTCATCACTGATTCATCTCATTCGCTTACATACAATATCCAATCTGTCAAACAATCATGTGAGTTTTACATTGAATATAGATTTGTATTCTGATCCCTTGTCAACATTTCAACGCTATCATTTTAGATCAAACTATATCATGTGGTTCTTAAATACTCTCCCTCTTTCTGTCCTTTTCCCCATCTGGAATCTATTCTCAACATAACAGTAATCATGTTTGGCTATCTCCTCTATGTCCTTCAATAGTTTTTCCCTTACACAAAATAAATGATAAAGTCGTTGTAATACCTGACAAGGTATTATTCTGCTTGCTAATATTCCTTGGAGCATACTACTTTCACTTATTTTCACAACTTCTCTCTCTTTTCATTCTAATTATTTTCACGAATTTTCTTCTGTAAATGTGCGTGTTTCACTTTGGAATCTTCTTTAAAATGTACCTTTTCAGTAAACATGACTTTGTTCACCTCATTTACAGTTACAACCACAACATACACTTACTTTATTCTTCTCTACAGGTCTAATCATCTTCAACTATACATTAGTGAACTATATTTTATTATGTTTTTTGCCTGACACCTATTATGATATAGGGGGTATTATTGTTCTATTTTGTTTAAGAATATAATGCCTAATACCAAGTAGGTATTTAAAATAGCATACAGAATAAATGAATAAATGAAACAGATGAAACATTTATAGAGAGACAGACACAATACCTTATGTAATCAGGTTGACCTCAGCAAGGAACACAATTACAATTTCAAGTAGAGTGGATAATGAAAATCTTTATTTACACCATTAAACTCAGCAAATAATGTCATTATGATGAATTTGTTCTTCCTTGTGTTTTATTGAATGCTGTCTACTCGCCATCACTTATACTCTGGTTCTACAGTTCATTACTTTCCTTGGAATAGGTAAAGGTATAGGTATATCCTTGCCTAATATCTATGCCCTCTACATTTCAATCTCTCTGAATCCTGCTGTCCTATTTTCCTCAGATCAATTGCCTAATTTAAATTTACTTTGTCTGGCCTATTTCAGAGGCTTGATTTTGACCCTCACATTTGTTTACGTCTGTCCACCTGAAGCTGAAGAGGACTCCTTAACTGTCACTTTAGTACGTCTTTACTTCAAAACCTCAGTGCTATAGTGAAGTTGTGAAACAGAGGAATGTGCAATGATAACAAGGGTAACACACCTGTTTGGGAGCTCCATATATACCACAAGTTTGATAATCACCCTCATGACTTTCCAGATAAACAAAAAGAGATTCAGATTTTAATTGTCTTTCCTAGCTCTACTGAGCTTCTGTATACAATAGTGTTGCTAATTATACATTCCTTAAGAAGAGTAAGTTATAAAGAAAAGATTATTTATTTGGGCCTATGGATCTGAAGGAATAAAGACTAGAGAGCCTTTTGCCTTTTGTGCCTGGCAGAGTCCTGAACAGCAATGGGCATCATGGCTATAGCTGCATCTCTTCTTGTCTTTCCCTCTTCACATAAAACTGCCAGGATTCAATGATAGGTGATAGTCCCCCATTTCTTTTGTTTAATCCTAATTACCTCCCAACCCCCCCACCCCAGTCCCTAAACACTAGAGTCAATTTACATTTCCAACTCTTAGTACCTTGCAATGGGATATAGAGTTCAACATATAAACTTTGTGAGACACAATCAAACCAAAATCGAAGCACAACAGCTTTGCATCTGGTGTATGTGCTGCCTTTAATGCCAGGTATGTGTGCATTTAGTATCATTGGGCTTCATGCAATGTTATTCTTTAGACATTGCAACACTCAATCCAGTGCTTTTTGTGTTAAATTTGCATCATTCTTCATGTTTTAGGAGTATACAGTGTGCTGCCTCTTTACCTTTAGGCGTTTAATCATCATTTATTCCTCACACTTCACTTCAAACTCTATTTTATATACAATACTTTCATTATGCATGCTGAATTTGCAGCCAAAGTGGAAAACATCCAACTATCTGCCTGTAAAAACATGTGGATAGTTGCTAGAATTAGAAGCAGCCACTGTTCCAAGGGCACTTTTTTTTCTTTTTAATTAAAGTTACTGACCATTCAAACATGATTTCCCTTATAGCCTCAAATTCTTTTTCTACCTACTTTTTATCATTCTTTTCTCAGTAAAATGAACAACCTAGCCAGGAGTAAAATTTAAAACAAGCTCACATTGTGATATCTAAGTTCTGGAAGGTTAGATTATTCCCAAATACGAAGAAAATATTTTCTCTCTATGACCTGAAAGGAAACCCGTGCATCTCAGAATATTCACATCGTTATTACAGAATGTAGAATTGTCTCACAATATGAGCAAAGCAATATTTTCCTTTCAGCTAATATAGAGGAAAGGCCTTCTGAATGCCCTTAAACTTGTCCCCAGAACAAAGTAAAGTAGATGATTGTCACTTAGACATTTTCAAAGACTAACTGACTCAGTCTTTGGAGCTTATGATTCTGTAAGTAGGTGAAATAAAGAACGAATGAGAATTCAATCTTCTCTACCCATTGTCTCCATTCTACTTCCACATGGTTAATCTTAGCCTAAGTTAATTTATATGATAATGTTAGCCACATCCAGAATATGCTAGTCTATCCAAAGATGTGATTCAAATGTTAGAGAACTTGCCTAGCAAGCTTGATAACTATGACATTAACCAAAATGCATTGTATTCATTAATTGATATGTTGACTTGTAAGATAATTTTTAAAAAGAAAATCTTTGTCCTACTAAAATGAAATACAAAATTAACAGACATTAAGGTTTCTTCCCAAGGCAAAAGCCATCTTCAACACTTGATATCAAAATGAGGTATCATATTCAAATTCTCTATGTGATAGCTTTACTAATATATAATGAACATGCTGATTTTTCTTAGGAAATCAGTCAAAATTTTATTCTAGCATCATGTTTAGTTTTATTGTTCTACTTGACTCTGGGGGAAATGAAATAAATGAGTCCTATTCACAAAGAGATGCAATTAACATACATCACAAGGACAGAATAGTTTGAGATCATTCCATTAAATAGAAATCATTATAGAAATGAGGAAAAGTTATCTTATGAAGGGAAAATGTGAAAACAACTGGCAACAAAAAATAATACAGATTATTTTTGTTGTTTTAATCAAATATGAAACAAAAATATTTGAGGAAGGTAAAACTAATAATGAAATTGATAATATGCAATCCACTGAACCAGAAAGGATTGTTAAGTAAAAATTAACAACAAAAGTTTAAAATTGTTTTTCTGGCATAATAAAATTTAATGAAATAAATTTTATAGGAAGGGAACAGAAGTGAATAAGGAATATAAGGAAGAAATATAAATCAGTAAAATAAAATTTTATTCCAAAAGCTTTCATGTACAGGGTTAAAGATGGGGTGAAGTGAGACTGGGGTTCAGTGTAGTTGTAGAGAGAACTGAAGCATGAGATGGAGGGATACACCTGGCACAGAATAGAATTACAGCCAACATTGGATCCTCAATAAAAGAGAGCTCTGAAAATTGGTTATGATTTTAGTTCATGCTTTGAAACCTTCTGTTTGTGTCTAAAATTGATAATAGAGTATATATCTCAGTCGCTTAAGAAAAGAACATAAAATTAAAAGAAATTAAACCAAAGCAAAATAAATAGAGAAATGAATATATTATAGCAGGAGATGGCTATGCAGAACTGTAATATTATATCCAGAGTCTGATACAGCAAGATTGTAATTTCTAGGCAATACTAAACCTCAGGGTTTCTCAAAAGAGATATCAAAAAAAGGAAGAGGGAAAGAAAACAGGGAGAACGGAAGGAAGGATGGAAAAAAAGAAGGAAGGAAGGAAGAAAATAAGTAAAAAGAAAAGCAAAAAGGAAAAGAAAAGAAAGATTTACTGGAAATTTTTATTTTATATAAATATTTTTGGAATGAAAAAGAAAGTTCCCATTTCAACTTATCCTATAAAAATAGCATATTATTTCTGCCAAAACATGACCAATTATCACATGGAAAGAATATATTAATCTTATCCTTAGAGCTATAATATTGAGTTCCATGTTTGCATTTCCCACAGTCAACTAAACTCTACGATTATTTGATAGAATATTTTTAAAGCAATGTGTTAATAATGCTATATTTTTACAAATTTCCTATTTCATTGTCACTTCTTTTATGTATAATTTATAAATTAAATTTTATTATTGATATGTATATAAGAATAAGTATAGTATACACACACACACACACCTAGATATTATTCAGTTTCAGGCATTCATTTATGTTCATGGAATATGTCACCTATAAAATGGAGGGACTTCCACCTGACTATTTACATGACATACAAAATATTCTAAACAACATATCATATGAAATTCCTCAAAATACTAAAAGGATACCATACCTCAAACAAAGTGTTTCTAATTTAGAAAGGACAATTTGGATAAAGGAAATAGGAAAATGATAAAACTAATATTAGTTTGGACTAATACCAGCACTTTAGAATATTAACTCCAAATTCTAAGTTGGTCCTCATTTTTTTATTTTTATTTTAGACTTTTTTACTGTAAAATATTGTTTAGAGGGTTGTTTACAATTACATGAGCAAGGCAATGAGTACATTTCCTATCAAGCATTGTTGCCTCCTCCTTGTTTGTCCCCTACCATCTCTTCCCCCATCCCTCCCACCTCCACAACTACACTCCTCTCCTCCACTTCCCCCAAACCCCCCCGGCCTAAATTGTGTCTTGTACATCTCATTGTTACAATGGGTCAACCTGTATCCCTAATTTAAGCATTTTATTTATTTCCTTCCCCTCCCCAAATTGGAGAAGTGTATATACAAGATGTAGGGCACCGACATCAAATACAGTGAGAACACGGCTTATACCAGGGGGAAGGAACATAAAAAGAATCAGAAGAATCATATGGTACATTATAAATACATTAGAAACAATGGTAAGAAAAAAAATCCACTTGTGTCCCTACCTTGGGATTCATTTTGTTTAATGTCATCTTATCATATGTACATAGTTTTTTTTATCTTTTCTGCTTGTCCCTGACATATATTAGTTATTGCAAATAAGGGAAACCATGGGACCTATGTTTCTTTGGGTTTGGCTTATTTCACTTAATATAATGTTTTCTAAGTCTTTCTATTTCCTAATAAATGGGGCGATGTCACTCTTTCTGATGGCAGCATAGAATTCCATTGTGTGTGTATATATATATATATATATATATATATATATATATATATCACATTGTTTTGATCCATTCATCAATTGAGGGGCACCTGGGTTGGTTCCATATCTTAGCTATGGTAAATAATGCTGCAATAAACATAGGTGTGCTGGTAGCTTTAGAATGGTCTTGTTTATGATCATTAAAGTCTCCTTGGCACATGCCAAAATTTTCTTAATAGAGACCCAGAAACACAATAAATCAAAGAAAGGCTGGACAAATGGGATTGCATGAAATTGCAGAGTTTCTGCATGGCAAAGGACATAGCTAGCAAGATCAACAGAAAGCTCACAGATTGGGAGAAGATCTTCACTAGCCATACAACAGACAAGGGTCTCATATCTAAAATATACCTGGAATTCAAAAAAATTAAATCCCCAACAGCAAATCCTCAAAGAAACAACTGCTCAATAAATAAGTGGGCTAAAGACTTAAAGAGAAACTTCTCTGAAGAGGAAAGAAGAATGGCCAATAGACATATGAACAAATGTTCAAACTCTCCAGCCATAAAAGAAATGCAAATCAAAACAACATTGAGATTCCACCTTACTCTAGTTAGAAGGGCTATACTCAAGAAGTCTATTAACAACAGATGCTGGAGGGGATTTGGCCAGAAGGGAACCCTACTGCATTATTGGTGTGAGTGTAAACTTGTTCAACCACTTTGGAAAGCAGTATGGAGGTTCCTCAAAAGACTCCACATAGAGCTCCACTGTGATCCTTATCTTTCTGTAACCACTTTCTCAAGAATGTGCACAAAACTTGTAAGTAGGATGAGATACTTGACAAGAAACAACAAAGCACCTGACCCAAACATAGTATAGTTAATTTGTTGGGACAAAAGGACACTTTAAATCTGAGTTTAGCAGTGAGAGACAAGGAAAGTTAGAGAATCTTATATAACAATTTGACAAAGTGGCTTGAAAAATCATTGAAGTGACATGGTAAACATTGTACATAACTTCTAGGACTTGAGAGTTGCTCCCAACTAATAGCTAACAAGAAGTTGGGTACTGATAATGACAAGAATAAGACTTACAGTAAGAATTTCCCTGAACTAGCAGATGAATATTCAGCCCAGTCAACACCTGACCAAAAATAAAGCCTAGCCTCCTGCAACCTACAAAAAAACTAAGATAATATGTAATAAGAATATTTATACTGGCATTATACAAAAGAGCCGCAATGTAAAAGCAGTATAAATGCCCATCAGTAGTAGCATGAATACATGATAATTATGCATTCATACAAAAATTTTATGCATCAATACAAATTAACAATAATTAACAAACAATGTATATATTTCAGAACAACCAGCTTATCTCTTTTTAAATTCTTATGTCACATTTCTCTTATTTATTTATTTATTATTTATTTTTGTCAGTCATGGGGCCTGAACTCTGGGCCTGGGTGCTGTCCCTCAGCTCTTCAGCTCTACTACTTGAGCCACAGCACCACTTTCCAATTTTCTCTGCTTATGTGGTGCTGAGGAATCAAACCCAGGGCCTCATGCATGCAAGGCAAGCACTCTACCATTGAGCCACCTGCCCAGTCCCCATTTCTCCCCTTTTATAGATCCATTTGCTGTTTGGGGTATATTCTCTCTGAAGCTTTCAAAGAGAATCCATTCATGTATGGAATAATCAATGAGATCTACTTATCTTTCAATTTTAACAAGTTATCTAAATATAAAATTTTAATTTTCAAGTTATGTTTGTATATTTGGAATGTATAATAAACCATTTTTTCCATACTTAGACTTAGTGTTGAGTCAGTTGCTGGTGGCTCAAGTTTGTAATTCTATTTACTCAAGAGGCTGAGATCTGAGGATGCTTGTTTGAAGCCAACCTGAGCAGAAAAGTCCCTATGAGACTCTTAGCTCCAATTATCCCCTCAAAAACCAGAAGTGGTATTGTGGGTCAAGTGGTAGAGTGCTACTTGAGGATCACTTACCAGGCCCTGAGTTCAAAACTGTAACTGACCAAAAAAAAGTGCTTAAAAGAAGTATTTCTTTAAAAAGTATTTAAAATAGTGTTTAAAACAGGTTTGTTGTTGTTTTTGTTACTCTTTGTTAACAGATACAAGACAAATAGACTAACCTAAATTAATTTTTTAATTATTTCTTTGCTTTTTGACATATGATGTTTTTCCTATATTGTATCTATGCATGGAATATTTAACTACACATCTTGTGTGTCATACTTTGAATTTCTGTAATCTACATTCTTATATTTTTACTTGTGAAAAATGTCTTCAATTCTTTCATTTTTATCAATACAGCTTTTATTCCCATTTTTTCCCTTTTAATATGTATCCTTTTGGGTGGCTATCAATATTTCTACTCCATATTCTTTAACAATTTCTATACCGTATCTATCCCATTTTAATATTCCAAATCCAGGTTTTTGCTTGTATATTTTCTATATTTTCTCTTTGGCTCATGCAATGCATTCTTCATTTCCACAATTATAATTCATGCCATTATTTTTATTTATTTTTTTAGTACTTTTATTGCTATTCCATGTTTCCAACTTTATTTTCCTGTCCAAAAACATTCAACAAAATGATTTTTATGTCACAGTCATGTTATCGCATTTTACCAATGCATGACTATTTGTCTCTTCTTTCTCTCTCTCTCTTCCCTCTTTCTTTTCTCTCTCCTTTCCTTTCTTTGTCCCACCCACCCCCACGCCAAACCACTTCCTTTGTGTAGAACCATCTGACTTCAGGGATAGCTTAAAAAACAAATAATAACATTTGACATGTACTTTTGAGAAAGTTGTCTAACTTATACAAAATAACTGAAATTATACAAACATGACTAAATGCATTAGTAGAAAGAGTTGGTAGGAAATGATGTCACATAAATAAAGAAAGGAGAACAAACTTTTGCCATATTCCTTCCTCTTCTAAAATAAAAGCTCGATGAACATGTCATTTTTAATATTGCTTTAGAAAAAGTATTAGATAAAAAGAAAAGAGAAAAAAGTAGAACCATATTTATACCATGATATCAGTGGCTTAAATTTTATGTTTATATATGTACATTTATATGCATTCAGAAATGTAGGATAAATTATCCAAATACTTAGCAAAGAGTATCTAGAAAGAACAGTACATAAAGCAGAAGTGTGAGCATATGGCTTTATATGTATCTATGTTTTCTTGTTTGGTTTAATATGTGAATACATAGATGGATAGGCAGACAGATATACAATAGGTAGGTAGCTAGCTAAGTAGATAGACAGACCGACGGACGGACAGATAGATAGATAGATAGATAGATAGATAGATAGATAGATAGATAGATAGATAGATAGATAGATAGATAGATAGGTAGATAATATCATTTAAACTATGTAGAACTTCCAAGTTATATCAAGTTACAGAAAATGAAAAGACAAAGAGAGTTATGACCATGCTGAATTACTGATGCTAGTGACTGCCCATCTGTTCTAACCCCTATTTGTTACCTAGAGGCACAAACCTATGCCAACTTTTGGGAAGGAAATTGTTATTTTACTTTAACAGTAATAATCACCACACCTATGTTACTTTTTTTGCTAATGTAATGGGGGAAGCTCCTTGTATTTTCTTTTGCCAAGGAATAGGATCTTCACTATATTTGGAAGAATTTTAGCATGAGAATAGGAGCAACTGGAAAAAGGTGCTAGGTTGGCAGTGTTTCTTTTGAGAGAGAGAGAAAGAGAGAGAGAGAGAGAGAGGGAGAGAGAGAGAGAAACATAGAAACAGAAAGAAACAGAGAGAAACAGAGAGAAACAGAGAAACAGAGAAAGTTCACAAGCTAGAAACTACAGGGAATCCTGCTCTTGCTTGTTTCCCAGGCTCAGCTCCCTCTGGGAAAATGGCTCTTTGGGACAAACCTTAAATGGCAGCTGCCCAAGCAAATGGCTCTGTAGACTAAAGGCATGGGCAATTTGCCCTCCTAGAGCTACCCAGATTAAAAACCAGTTTATAGAAGAAATCCTCCCTCCTCCATTCAGCTGAAGTGCAAGCCCTCAGGGAAATATTCTTCGCAGACCAAATGCCAAGACGAAAGAACCAGAAACCCCTGCTTAAGATTCCACTGAAAGTAATGTCCCATTCAGATAGGTTGGAATGTAAAAAATTGAAAAGGAGTTGAATGGAATGTGAAGGAAAGGGGAGAAAAATATCGAGGCAGGTATATACATAAAACGACAGAAAAGATCTGTTAAGACAAGGTTTATAAAAACTTTCAGTTGTGACTAATGGTATGATAAGGAGCTACAGGCAATAAGAGAATTGTAATTCTTTAAAGACAGAAAAAAAAAACAAATAAAAGCATCTTATTCTATGCTAGTGCTGGTATTTCCTGAATGTCTGCAAGCTTTCCCCTTCACTCACATTCCAGTATGAGATTTCTTTTTCTCTTCCATTTGCTTTTCATGTAGAGTTAGCTGTATTTGGATACAATGTACACTTGGATACATGATTTATCGATGTGATAGGACCTTAAAACATTTTTTTTATTTTTATGGGTGTATTTTGGGATTCTGAAAGAATCTAAAAGTGGATAACTAGAATAATGACAAGAATATCTTATGTATTCCATATGTACTCCTGGCACACTTATATCATTCTTTCCATGTAGACAAGCCATAGCCCTTAAAGAGAAAAAAATATACTATTACAACAGAGCATAGTAAGTTTCTTGGTCAAGTAATAGGGAAATTCTCTGGAAATGAATCTGAAGCTTCATTTCTTTAAGGGTAACAATAAAAAAGTTTAGTTCCCTTTATAGTCTAATGATGCCCACTTTTCTTTCAGCTACTTGCTTTATAATTCTATAGCAAAACATTCAATATGAACAGCAAAAGAGGGAGATGAGTAAGAGAAATGAAGTTGTAGTGAATGGATAATTGTTGATGGGAGAGTGTATATCATCAAGAAAATCTTGCTTGCTTTTTAAAAGGCTAATGGAAAGCATACATTGAACTTGAATTCTCTCAGGTCTGAGTAGGTTACATTCTCTAACATCAAAGAGATGGTTCACTCCTTTTATCTGGTATCACATGAAGTTTCAGAGAGATAAAACATAATTTTCTGGGGAAAAGGTAATTTCCCAAAGTGTTTACCATTTAAAACAGAACTTAGAAAGTGGCAAAACCTCCCATGCTCCTGGATTGGAAGGATCAACATCATGAAAATGGCAATACTTCCCAAGGCTATCTACAAATTCAATATGATACCTATAAATATTCCAACCTCATTCTTCGAGGAAATAGAAGAGGCAATCCAAAAATTCATATGGAACAATAAAAGACCCCAAATAACAAAAAATTATCCTTAACAGAAAGAACAGTGCTGAAGGAATACCAATACCAAATTTCAAACTTTACTACAAAACCATAGTAATCAAAACAGCTTGGTACTTGCACAAGAACAGACCTCAGGACCAATGGAATAGAATTGAAAACCCAGAAACGAGCCTATAGACATGTAGCCATCTAATCTTCGATATGGAAGAAAGACAGTCTCTTCAGCAAATGGTGATGGAAAAATTGGTTAATCACTTGTAGAAAACTAAAGCTAGAACCTTATATATCACCCTGCACCAGACTCAACTCTAAATGGATCAAAGACCTTGGAGTCAAAGCAGACACTCTGAAAACATTACAGGATGGAACAGGAGAAACCCTTGACACAGGCCGAAATTTTCTTAATAGAGACCCAGAAACACAACATATCAAAGAAAGGCTGGACAAATGGGATTGCATGAAATTGCAGAGCTTCTGCATGGCAAAGGACATAGCTAGCAAGATCAACAGAAAGCTCACAGATTGGGAGAAGATCTTCACTAGCCATACAACAGACAAGGGTCTCATATCTAAAATATACCTGCAATTCAAAAAAATTAAATCCCCAACAGCAAATCCTCAAAGAAACAACTGCTCAATAAATAAGTGGGCTAAAGACTTAAAGAGAAACTTCTCTGAAGAGGAAATAAGAATGGCCAATAGACATATGAACAAATGTTCAAACTCTCCAGCCATAAAAGAAATGCAAATCAAAACAATATTGAGATTCCACCTCACTCTAGTTAGAATGGCTATACTCAAGAAATCTATTAACAACAGATGCTGGAGGGGATTTGGCCAGAAGGGAACCCTACTGCATTGTTGGTGTGAGTGTAAACTTGTTCAACCACTTTGGAAAGTAGTTCCTCAAAAGACTCCATATAGAGCTCCCCTATGACCTAGCAATCACACTTTTGGGCATTTACCCAAATGATCACAAACAAGACCATACTAAAGCTCCCAGCACAACTATGTTTATTGCAACATTATTTACCATAGCTAAGATATGGAATTCAACCCAGGTACCCCTCAGTAGATGAATGGATCAAGAAAATGTGGTATATATACACAATGGAATTCTATGCCTCCATCAGAAAGAATGGCATTGCCCATTTGTTAGGAAATGGAAAGACTTGGAAAAAATTATATTAAGTGAAGTAAGCCAGGCCCAAAAAAACATAGGTCCCATGGTTTCCCTATTTGCAATAACTAGCATATGTCTGAGACAAGCAGAAAAGGTCAGATAAGTTGATGTTAGGTGAAATGAACCCCAAGATAAATATTCAAATGGTTTTTTCCTTTCTTTTGATTGTTTAACATATTTATAAGATGATTTCTTTGTTGCTTTGTATGTCCCTCCCCCACGGTATAATCCCTGTTTCACTGTATTTGATGTTGGTATAATTTGTGGAGGGGAAAGGCAAAACAAACCATTTAAGTAGGGATACAGGTGGATCCATTGCAACAATGAGATGTACAAGTCTTTATGTTGAAAAACGAATTTTACAACTTTCACTGGGTGGTGAGGCAGGTGAGGGGGGGATGGGAAAGGATGGGAAGGGATGGGAAAGGATGGGAAGGGATGGGAAGGGGAAACAAAAGAGGAGGCAACAATGCTTGATAAGAAATGTACTCAATACCTTGCCATTGTAATTATAACCCCTCTGTACGGTATTTTCACATTAAAACAAAAAAGAAAGAAAGAAAAAAGAAAAAAAGGAAAACAAAGAATCACTCCGATCTGGAGATGAATAAAGAAGGGATGGTAGAGAGAGCATATGATCCAGAAAGTGTTAGACATTGGATCATTGCACAAATCTGAACTCTACCATTTATTATTATACTCCAGTGACTGCCTACACATCTGCGGATGGCAGGGTGAAGAGTTCTACTGCTACACTGGCACACATTGTCTTATTTATTTTTAATTACCTTATGTACTGTGATTTCAGCTTTGTGCTCTGATGGCTTCTGCTCAACTGAGAAAAAAATACATGGGCAGATTCCCTTCAGATTTACAGCAATAGGGAAAAGCAATGCAGCAAGATATGCAGATAACAATAGGAAGGATAATAAGCCTTCAGTAGGGTAGATATAATTATCACTGAGGTAATGACCTTTGGAAAAAGGAACAGAAAACAGAAGAGGACCATGAGAGCATGGATTAACCTGTGTATGCTGTGGCTGAAGACTCTTCTGGAAGCTTTGGTACTAGAACTCTGCTTCTGGGAATCAAGTCAGTTACAACTATATAAAGCTAACTCAGTGGAAAATGACACTTGTGGGTCAGAAAGACAATTGTGTGTCATTTACGACAAGAATGAAAGGTGCATCATAGAGCCATACAATTCCAACCTATTGTTTTGCATAACACTTGATCATGACTCACCGTAAGTCCAGATAAAGCCTTGACATAAGATTATCATTGAGAATACTATGGTTTCATGGATGATACTTAGAAGGAGGATGATAATCTCAATAAAAAATCATAATGAGGGCTGGGAAGGTGGCTCAGTGGTAGAGCGCTTGCCTTGCATGCCTGAGGCCCTGGGTTCCATTCCTCAGCACCACATAAGCAAAAATAAAAAGCTGGACGTGGCGCTGTGGCTCAGTGGTAGAGTGCTAGCCTTGAGCTGAAGAGCTGAGGGACAGCGCCCAGGCCCAGAGTTCAGGCCCCACGACTGGACCCAAAAAAAAAATCATAATGATTTGTAAAATCTGTATCAACAAATGCAGTTTTAGTAAGAATGTTATTTTTAAGAGTATCTTAAAAGAAATATTCCATATATAATTAACTGAATAAAAAAAGAAATACCTTAAAGAAAAGTTATAAAATGTTTACTTCAATGTAACAGTTGGCATTTCTAGAATCAATATATAGCCTTTTATTTTTAAAATTAGCTTCAAGTACTCATACAAAGAATTTCTATATTTTGGTACTTGTGGTCACTTGTGACTTCAGTGACAAAGGAAGTTAGTTTCTAACTACCCACATTAAATTTTGAAATAACATAATCTAGAATATTACACAATATTTTTGTAGTTTATAATCCAGTTATTAACAATAGTATTATTTCATTTTTTTAATTTGAGATGGGTTTGGTTCTTCAAGTGCATGCAAAAATCTCTCATGCAGATAAAAATAATGTGAAAAATAATTATTGTCAAATAGTGGGTCCATGAAGGACTGGGGAAAAGATTTCCTCTTGGACTCTGTTTAATAATATGTGGGCCATTGTTGTGGACTCAGACATGCAAATGCCTATCTCAACTAAAATAAGTGCCTGCTTTTATGTACTTCTGAATACATTGCACTGGAAATAAGTCCAGGTTTGAAAGGGAGAATCTATATCTGTAAAGAATGGCCGGAAAGGAGATCTGAGTAAATGAAGGAAATAATAATGTCCAGTCTTGAAGTGACTATACAGAAGGTATATAGCTAGTCCATCAACAGGTCAGAAAGAGAGAGGGTATGTGTTATTGTCATCTTTTTACATGTATAAAATTCTATATTATATTCTATCATATAGAATATATGATATATGTATGATATAATATAGAATATATGATAGAATATATATAGAATATAGAATAGTACAATAATCTAATATCTTATATATTATACATAAGATATATTACATCTATACAATATATTATATTATATTATATATAATACTAGAGTGTATAGTTCACCTTCATTATAGACAATCTTATGCTCAGAAAACACCTAAACAGAGTTTCCACAAGTGCAAATAGGTGCCAAGAGATGAAGTAAGATAAAACCTGTAAAGATACAAAAATAGAAACCTTTTTAAAAGCCCATGAAATGAAAAGGTTTCAGCAACAGTTAGACTTAGAGGCCCTGCAAAGCTGAACTGACTTATGAGAAGGAAAGACTCAATCAAGAAGCTTATCCCACTGTCTCCCAACATAGAAATAGAGACTCATATCAGTTGAAGGAAGTTTAAGTAAAGGTCTTCTTGCCTGGCATCTTTATTTTAGGGTAAGGAAAATGAAGCATCAAAACCAAAGTAACAGCAAAATTATAATGCACAGCTCAGAATGGAAGCAAGATTTTGAGCCTCACTCTAGGATTTTCCTTTCTAAATAATGCTACCTTCTGGCTACATATAAGAAGAAATTCAGACTTCTAGAAAATTTTTCTATACCCTAACATGAAATTTTTAAGCCTTAAAGTTACACCAACATTGTCTGTCCCTCTCAGGTGTATAGGGCTTTTGACTACTGTTTGTTGTTGTTGTTGTTTTAGTTTATTTTTTTTTTTGCAGGGGAGGATTTAAATGAAAATACAGAAAAGGCTTATATTGAGCTGAGAAACAATGAATACATATATATGAAATTATTAAACTCATTCAGATCTCTGTTTTATTCATGGCTTCAATTAAAAAAGTTCTTACACGTCTTTACTAAGAATAGTATTTTTTGAAAAAGAATAATATCTTCTGCTCACTGACAAATCAGATGGAGTATACTTAAGCAGATATTTCAAGGAAAGTGTTTTCCTTCTGTGCTGGCATGAATATAGTAATTGTGAAAGCCATATGGAATTTGGGGATTTCCCAGAAACAACATGAATACTGCCTTTCTTGGGAGAAAGAAGAATGGCAGATGCCTTTGTGATCTTTCTTTAATTTATCTAGTAATTTTTATGAGGACGTTTTAAAGAACCAAAATCTTGCGAACCACAAATAGTTGTTGGCAGTCATATAAAGTAAGTGCTCTTTGGTACCAAAGAGACATATAAAATTATAGAACATACAAACATTAAGTATTCTATCCTTTTCCCCAAGGGGGGAGAAATCTAATTGCATGTGTACTGATGTCCTGAGAACATAGTTGGAATTTGAGATGAAAGTCTCGATCCCCTCCCCCCTCCCTACTCTCCCACCCCAGCAAATCAACTCAGGTAAGAATCTCATACAAACAATTTTTGAGGTCAGTATTAAAAAAAATAATGTATGAAGACACAGTAAAGTATATCACTGGAAAGTAAGTACAAGTTAAAGGTAAAGTTTTAAGTTGTGGCTGGTTTGATTGTAGGCATTTGGTTGGTGTTTAATGAACATGTGATGGGTAAGCTAAATGAATTTAATGCAACAGTTGAGATTATGTAGAGAGACAAATTGATAAATAGCCTCACACATTACTAATCATTGAGTGTTTGTTCTATTCAATTTACTATTAAATATTTTAATTACATTATCCAAAGCTTCACCAAATATTCAGTATTAAAACAAAGAAGTAAAACCAGCACTCCTAACTATGGATACCAAAAACATAAGAACTAAATTGTATTATCTTCTTTTATTCATAACTCTTAGAAAATACTACTCAATCAATGTTTCTGCTTAGAATCATAAAAAACAAGCAATTCTTTAGAATTTGTGTTTTAATAACAAATACATAGACTTTCACAGCACCTTGTTCAGGCAAACTACATTCAAACCCATGAAGGATAAAAAATAATCTACCAGAGCAAATACTGTACAGAGTCAAGCTAGTTTGTATTTTTACAAATAGGTAAAATGGAATAATTCATTATAGCTGACTATTTCATTAGTAGACATATTAAAAAAGATAAATAGTCCAGGTTAAGTGTCAGCTCCAGGGTGTGTTGTCTCTTATTCAGTCTCATGCTAACAAGCCCATAGTGTATCAAATGATTCATAATATAGACCTTTAGAGAAGCTGAATGTAACTGAAACAGGAAATAGGTTTCACATATTAAACTAATCAGCTTTCTAAAGTACCCTTTTCATAGCAGAAGAGCAACCATTTTGCAGGTCCCTTCACTGCCTTCACGATGATGAATCTCCATCATGTAGTTTTATCATCTGGTTTTCCAGGAATCATATCACCATTGAGGCAATCTGCTCTACAGTTACCTAAATCACCAGGAGTTATCTACTCTTTCTTTTACTGTCACCTAGGTTAAGACCTAGTGGTTCTTTTAGTTTCTTATTCCATGTTGACAAAGCTCAAAGTCAAAATGTTAAGCAAACAACAGTGTCTGGATAGAGAAACAGGCATCAGGACTATAAGAAAACATTTAGCTTCTTTACTCTTACATTTCTTGGAATTTGTGTTTAAACTCAGTCATAAAAAACTGTAATCCAAGAGTTACTGATTTTCAGCTATATTCAAAGAGCTGAACTGGACTCTAGAAATGCAGAAATAAAACCCACTATGTTGTTAAAAAAACATTTTAAAGGTAAGCTACCTAAAACACCTAGAAAAATAATTTTAAATTGTTTATCTTCTTGTAACTCAAAGCCAACCATGAAACATTAGTGCATTGTGTTCTCCCAGACATCTGTAATGTGTGCATGTTTATGTGTGTGTGTGGCTGTGTTTATACCTAAACTAAAATAATGCTTCACCTTGTTATTACTTAGAGCATGTTTTCTTCACATGTCCACTTAGCAAGATTGTCTTATGATTTCATTAATTCTCTACACCTACATATTAGATTGGCATGAGAATTTAGCAATTTAGGATAGCTTCCCTGTCTCTATGTAGAAGCCAGGAATCCAGGTATGTGAATTTGACTTCTCTAACTCAAGTTGTCACTTGAGGTTACAATGAAGTTTTATCTATGACTCTGTTCATCTCAGGTTGCAGTAGAGGATAAGATTCGATTATAAACTATTTTAGTGATTTGATTCCTATTTAGTGATTTCAGTTGTTAACTAAAAGCTTGAGTTTCTGGCTGGCTATTGATTCAAAACTACCTTCATATCACATCCACCTGAGTTTCTGTATAGGACAACTCAAATAGGCAGTTACTTCCTATCTGAGCCAAAATAGTGGGAAAAATGAGGAAAAAGTATAAGAGGGGAGGAAAGCTACAGCTTCTCAGAATCAAATATCAGAAGTCAAGATCATTACTTTAGTTGAATTCTATTATTGGAAAGGAATCATGTACATCCCTCAAACAAATGAAAGTTATATATATATATATATATATATATATACATATACACACACACATATATATACCTACATGTAAATATATATATAGCATGTAGCTGAAAATTGGAATAGGATGATAGCTATTTTAAATGTTGGACATAATCTCTCATATATATTCTGTTTTGTGTGGAGGTTCAGATTTTGTTGTTATTTTGTTTTATACTGGTATCAGGGTTTGAACTAAGGCTTCATTGTCTCATTTGGTTTTGGCTTTTTTGTTCATGACTGCTATTGTACCACTCTAGCCCATCATCTTACTGATTAATTGGAAATGCAATCTCTCAGGCTGCGAATAAGCACAATGTTGCAGGTCTCAGTGAAATCAGTAGTTAGAATTGTAAGAGTGAGTCACCAGTGCTCACCTACAAATATTCTCTTAGGAACTTATAAGTATTTCCTTCAAAAATTTCACAAGAGAAATATTTCTGAAGGTGAACAGATTTTTCAGGACTTTGAATCATTCTTCCAAACATTCTTCCAAATAATCGAAAATTACTTTATTAATATATAATCTTATTAGCAACATAGGATAGAAAAACCCATCTCTTCAAACTATTTCTAAGGATTTCATCATTTTAAATCACTTTAATAGCGTGGTGAAAAACAAAGCTTTATGTTTAATTTTATTTACTTGGGGATTTATGAAGTTGAACACTTTTTCATATACTTATGAGTCATATTTTTCATTGAGTTGTATTATTTCCTTTTGGGTAATGGCTAATTGATTTGTAAGCAGTAACTATAATAAACCTTATAGGTTTTTAATTGATTTGTAAGCATTAATTATGATAAAACTTTACAAATCATATGCATAGTTAATATTTATTCTATACATATTATTTGCCTTCTCAGCAAATATATTTTTAAAATATATTAAACTATTTCATCACTGAACTGCAATAATTATATACTGTTCATGGGAATGTAAATTAGCATAGCAGGGTAGAAAATTTTATGGAGGTAATCAAGGAAATTTTTGTTTTGTTTTGTTTTGCCAGTCCTGAGCTTTGAACTCAGGGCCTGAGCACTGTCCTTGGGCTTCTTTTGCACAAGACTAGAACTCTACCACTTAAGCCACAGCACCACTTCTGGATTTTTCTGTTAATATGGCGCTGAGGAATTGAATCTAGAACTTCTTACATGCTAGGCAAGCACTCTACTAGTAAGTCACATTCCCAGCCTGGCAAAAGAGGTTTTTTTAGTTTTTGTTTTTTTAATGGAATTGCCATATTATCCTCTTAAACTACTTGCAGTATATACTCAAACAGTTCAAGATCACAACATACTAGAGATACTTATGTGCATTGCAGTACTATCACAATAGCCCCGTCATACCATCAAGCTAGATGCCCATGAGAATGGCTAAAGAGAACATATTTAGCTGAATAGTTACAGAGGGATGTTATCCAGCCATTTATAGGAACAAAATCGTGGGGGAGTGGCTTAGCAGAAAAATTGATAAGCCAGACTCAAAGACAAAAATCACGTTTACTTTCATATGTAGATTCTTAACAGGGTGGAGACTGGAGAATCAATAGGAAAAAGGGGACAGTGAGAGGCAGGTAGGGGATGTAAGAGGTGGGTAGGGTGTGAGTAAGAAGGAGGTAAAAGTAATCAAAGTACCTTATATTCATGTGAGGTAATGATATAATGAAACTTACTATTTGTACAATTAAAAAAATCTTACAAGGAAAGAATAACTGCAGTATGTACTGAGAATGAATGTATCAAACTAAGGAGGGACTAACTAAACCAGCTCCTGTCTTCCCAACAACATCATCCAGGGCATAAAACCCAAAGTAGGCCATACTTTCTAGTGTCCATTAGATGTAGTGCAACAGAAGCGTACATATAAACCAGCCTCCAATTGGTCTATGCTTTCCCGAGATAAAAGGAGCCAATTCTGCATAAAACCTGTTTCTCTTGTCACTGCTATTTAACTGTAATAGCAAATTTATGTTATGTAACATGTGTGTATTTATTTTTAGTTTCACTGAATTCAGACATGTTACCAGACAGCCCACAGTGAAACCGCATAACATTTTTGACTCTCCTATGACATAAAGTTTTGGAAATAAAATAAGTAGTAGTAATATCAACCTTATTATTATCAGTCTAAATAAATTTGTTCTATCATTCTATAATATTTTGCAAAGATTTCAGAGCGAAATTTGTGTATCATTCAAGTACAACATTATATTAAGAGCTGCTGAGATCTATTTTTTTCTTCACGTTATAGGAGAATTTAAATCAGAACATCAATTTGCTGTCATATGGTATAAATATTGACACAATTATACTAGACAATATTGAAGGATACTATTTATTCTTATAATTAAGATTCTAATTAGCCAATTTGATTCATGAATTAAATTTCATTAATGGAGTATATTAACAATTAGGCAAACTGATCAACTTCTTCTGGTAAGTGTATGAGTAAGTATGTGCCACTGTCTTATTATTCTCTTCACTTGAGAAGAAACTGTGCTTATTTGACATGTTAGAGAAGACAAAAATTTAGTTTTATATTATTGACACAATTGTCATTATTCTTATACTCCTAGATAAGAAAATTTTCATTTTTTCCTATTCACTAATTCAATTAGGTTTATTGTCAATTTGTTTCATTTCTATATAAAATTATTTTTAGAAGTTAAGCTATGTGATCAAATCACAGAACTATAACATAACGTAAAGCCAAAGGGATCATCCAGATAAAGATGTTAGAATAAGCACACATTTTTGTCTTTATCCTCTTCTGAACCATTTGAATGAGCTATGATACAAACACATAATATAGAGTTAAACAGCTGGCAAATGGAAGATTACTTTTATACCCTGATATGAGTAATATCTGGTATATATTAAATAAAAGACGGAAAAAGGAAAGGAAAAGTAAATACTAAGACACAAGATAAGAAGGAATATGTCTGTGCATATTTATGAAGTTATTAAAGTAGCACAAACAAACAGAAATGATTGGCAAAGCAAGAATGAAACAAGCCATGAGACATAGACACTAAATGCTCATTATCTTACTTGTAGATATGAGTTTGGAAAATATGAATGATATCTTGACTTTAAGGTGGTCTTAAATTTAATGTTGTTATACATTAATGATTGTTATACAATGTTAATTTTTAAAAGTTTATAGTCAAAGTAAAATGAAATTGAATTATAAATAGGTGACCTAACAACACTGATATTTCACATTAATTAACATGCAACATAATTGTTTAACAATCTACTACATAAGAGGATCTATCCTAACAATAATAAACTGATATTTTCTCAAAATGTTTCAAGATTCATATTATATAACATCTTGCTAAAGCATACAAAAGCACACACATATTACATTGAATCTGTGCATATAATATACATATATGTATGAAACCAATATATATATTTGAAATATACACATACATCAACAACCTAAATAAATGTCCATTAATTGTTGATCTACAGAAAACACTAATAATAAAACCAAGGTATTTGAAGAAGCACATAAAATTATGTAATTATATTAATAATAGAAAATATAATTTTGGCTGGGAAGGTGGCTCAGTGGTAGAGCACATGCCTTGCATGCCAGAGGCCTTGGGCTCAATTCCTCAGCACCACATAAGCAAAAAGAAAAAAGCCGGAAGTGGCGCTGTGGCTCAAGTGGTAGAACGCTAGCCTTGAGCTGAATAGCGGAGGGACAGCACCCAGGACCGGACCCAAAACAAACAAACAAACAGAAAATATAATTTTTCAGTTTAAGAATCAAGAGTTGCAAGGAAATATATTTTTAATCAAGTAAAATTTTAGTACATTTTAACTTACATTGAGAGTACCAATAAAAATTTACAATGAAATAAGCTGATTCTTAGTATAGATAAGAACATTAATAAATCTTCAAACTAAAACTTAACAGTTGGTGTATATGTCACAATGATCCATTTAACCTATTCTAGCATAAACACAAGTATTTTTTATGCTTTTTATGAGTCTCTTGCAAAACTAAAGGCTCTGACCAATTGTTGTAATATGAGAACTGCTAAAAACAGTTCTACAATACAATCACAGAACCATGGTATTTCTATACCAGTGGTTGGTTCTTAACTGGCTTATTTTGCCCTGAGACATTTAGCAAATTTGCACTCAAAAAGGGTTGCCACTGGCTTCCAGTCAGTACAGACATTGTTTCTACAATGCATAAGAAAATTACTCCTAATAAACAATATTTAGTACAAAAATACCAATGGTTTCGCAGTTGAGAAACATTGATGCAGTATTAAGAATTCTTAATGAGGAATGAAAAGAATCCCTTGATTAAGGTATACAAAAAGCATCAGAGATCCTAAAACCAATGTTACTTCTAAGTATCCATTGGGAACCAATTTTAAATTTCTGAGGTTTAATGGAACAGAAATGAAGAATGTTACCACCAGGCCTAACTCTTCAAGCCTTCTATTTATTTTCTCTATGCTGTTAAGAAAAAAAATAAACCCTTATTTTGAGCTGCCTGGCAGATACAGGAAATATTGTGAAGGAATCTAGAAGTCTTCAGCAAAACTGAGAATACCATTGTCAGCTGTCACACTGGCCCAAGTAGTGACATACATTGGGTATAAAAGAACCCTTTGACATATGAACATTCTGAAATTGCTGATGACTAGTCCATGTAATTCATGGAGGAAGAGCCTATATATCAGAGAACTGGGAAGAGTTATAAGATTGAAAGCATTTAAAAAGAACTGCAGGGCTGGGAATGTGGCCTAGTGGTAGAGTGCTTGTCTGGCATGTATGAAGCCTTAGGTTTGATTCCTCAGCTCCACATAAACAGAAAAAGTAGGAAGTAGTGCTGTAACTATCAAGTCGTCCAGTGCTAACCTTGAGCAAAAGAACCTTAGGGACAGTGCCCAGACCCTGAGTTCAAGCCCCAGGACTGGCAAAAAAAAAAAAAGTACTGGAAAGCATCCAAACCAAGTAAACAGTCAGTGCAGTAATTCTCTAGGTAGAAAATATGTGTGTATACATATGTGTGCATAATCATGTATATGTTTATACATTATATATGTGAAGATGAAAGTGACATAATGAAATATATTAATCACTAAAAATAAGGGAGTGAAGAGTCATAACATTATATAATAGAGAAATAAATATGACAAAGTACTTTGTGTGTGTTTCAAATTTTTCTTTTTTAAATTTATTTTTATTGTAAAGATGATATACAGAGGGGTTATAATTATATAGGTCAGGTAGTGAGTTCATGTCTTTTTAAATAGTGTTAATTCTTCCCTCATTTTCTTCAAGTATTGTTTTTCCTCCTGTCCCCTCTTCCCCTACAAGTTGTATAGTTCATTTTCACATTGTGTCTGGTGAATTCCATTGCTGAAAATTACTTGTATGGACAAAGTATGGGGAAATCTCAAAAATATAGAAATTTCAAAATGAAATCCTTTGATACAGTTAATTTATGCTAACATTTTTAAAATGAAATAACATTTTATAAAGGATATTTTTGTCTTGGCAAAATTTTTCTCATAAGAAGCAATTACTATGGTAATCAGTGTTTTCACGTTTAACTTATGCTTAGATATTCTATTTTACTACATTTTCTCAAAGTAGCTTAGACTAAGGATTATCCAAGAGGATAGAAGCTCAGTGTACAAATTTCCTACCATGGTAGTTAAGGTATTTGATTTGACTAATTCCCAACAAACTATATCTCCAAAACTAATGGTCTCAAGACAGACAATTTACCCACAACAAGTAGCAACATAAAAGGAATAAGCTGTCAAGGTTAATTCTACTTTGAACATAAGAAATTTAGTCTGTATTTAAACAAGATATTGAGGACCTCAACATACTTTCCCTATGGTGTTGTTTGAGGTAAGAAGGACAACTCTCTAACTAGTTAATTTATAATGAAAAAAAAAAAAACCCTCCGAATGTGGAAAAGAATAAGGACATCTGTGCTGAATGGAACACTGTGAGTGCTAAATAAAGGGACAATTAAAATCTTTAATAGATGATGTCACATCTTGCACAATAAAATGAGAGTCATTTCAAGGGCTTTTTCAGTTATAACATCTTCATGCATCAAACACAGGTAGGAGAGGCTGCAAGTATCCTATTTTTGCAATAAACCTACTGGAGCAAAACCAAAGTATGGTGTGTTTTGTGGCTTACTAAGTTAAGGAAGTGGTTAAATATGCATTTCTGTCACTCACTGGAGTGAACGGGAAAAAATCTTTTACAATGCTTTATTTAATGATCACAGGCTAAAAAATTTAAGAGTCTGAGTTTTATGTCCTTACCCTGCGATTGAACTCAGCCTGATCTGCTAATTGAAAATTATTGCATCATTAAGAACCCAATATTATAATAGCAAGATGAGGTCAGATTTGGTCACAGAGGTGTGGGCACATTCTTATTGATTACATATGACATGTTCTGATCTATGATGAGCATTCTGCACAAGTTCTGACTGCCTAATGATTAATTTTTAGTAAATCTCCAATGTCCACAAAGCCAAAATGTTGAAACAAGTAGGCCAGTGATTCTTTGCTCCATAACCAGGGACAAGTAATGTAGAGAACAAGAATTCTAATAAGGTCACTGAATGTATCTTGGTGAAAACAAGATCTCAGCCTTTTAAAAGTGTAGATTTATCCATTGGAAAATGAGGGAAAATATAGTCATGAGTAGAAAATCAGTGTTGGCGATTAATGTCCTAGCAGTGTCACCAATTCCTTTCATCTCATTTCAGGGATTTAGTTTGTCTAAGCATTTTCAGTGTAAAGTTCTCCTGATAGGCAGGTCCCTTCCAGTTATCTACAGAGAGGGGATCAGGCACAGACTGAAACACATGTGGCACAAGGTGACCTGTTGCTATTGCAGTTTGGAAAATAGAGCAGAGATAGGGAAGCACTCGCATTTCCATGACTTAAGATTAAGGGATGAGGGTTTCAACCTCCTGGAGTCTGGGAAGCCAAATTTCCACAGACTTCTGAGATATCAAAGAACAAACTTTTATAGTTATTCCAGATGAAATAAAACCACATTGCAGACTTACAATGGTATTTTGCTTGTTCTTTCTTCTCTAAAGTTAGATATAATTTTTCTCCTTCAATATTGTTACTACTCTATAGCTTACTTTTTTTCTTTGCTGGGCTGGATGCTTGTCTTTGAGCCTCCTTGTGTTCAGATCAAGCCAGCTCTTTCTCAATACTCTTAACCTTATTTACCTCAAATGTATGGGCTGGGATGTAGCTCAGTAGCAAAGCGCTTGCCTAGCAAGTGCAGCATCCTGGGTTTGATCCCCAGTACCAAAAAAAAAAAAAAAAGACAAATACAGTTTAAAAAAAACCCAAACAAATGTTATTTCTTTTATTCTTTTCAAAATGAAAGTATCCATTAAAACAAGAACAGACAGAAGATTCATCTTTAAAGATTCCCAAGACCCAAAATAGAAATATTTATGTGACATCTTTCAGCTATATCCTAGAATGCAAATAAAATTTAATAGTTATTCGCCTATTAAAACAAGCTGTCCTTTCATAAGTAATGGCTTCAATAAGTAAAAGGCATTTGAATCCTGATAGTAGTGAAACTGCAGAGTGCGTATTATTAGATACAGTCCAGAGCTTAGTAAACTAAGGTTCAATGAAATTAAATAACCAGTTCAAGTATCTGAATAAATTAACGCTTCCAGCTTGACACAATTTGTAGTGTCCTAAATTCCTTTCACTAAAGCACACTGAAATTAGCACAGAATTTAAGAAATGAATAGGGGGAAAGCTCTCTAACTTCCCTGTACACATATTTATCATTCATTTCTTATGTTATTATTATTATTGTTTGTACAAGAGGTTTTCAATTGAACAGGTCAATTTGTGAATGCAAGGATCTTGATCAATGTCACTCTTTTCATCATTCTTCCTCATTTCTACCAACCCCCTTTGTTCCCTCCAGTTACCTGGTTTGATTTTCACATATCAACATTGAGTATTATGACTGCGGTTGCCAACCCTTTTTTTCATTTGTTTGCCTACCTTCCCTTGACTGAAATTCTCTTCTCTGATGTCACATGTTCCACCTTCCTGGTATTCATTTTACCAAACTGTAAGTTAGTTGTCCAAAGGAATTACACCATTGAAATTTTTCCCTGCAAAAACCATACTTTAGTCAATATGTTTGCATATATTTGCATGTGTCTGTGTTTACATGGAGTATTCTTATTTAGATCTAACCTCCACATATGTGAAGGAACATTTCCTTCCCTTACACAATTTTAAAGGTAGAAATAAGGAAGGCCTCAACAGCAAATGTAGGAAGTAAGAGCTCATTTTTGGAGTAATAGTGTCAGTCTTGTTTAAATGTCACCAGACACTGAAGAAATGTGTTCTTGTGCAAATGCTTCCAAGAAACCAGTAAGCATTTCAGAAGAATCCCAAATCAATGTGAGCCTCATTAGCATGATGTAAGGTTACCAGAATCTTCTTTCTATAGTGGGCAGCTAGATGCCAAATCATTCATACATGGATATTATTTCATGAAGGTGTGGCAATTTATCCAGATAGCATTTTCAATGCTGAGTTCTGAAAAAGATCGCATACTTTTTCTTGGGTTTTGACTTCAACCACATAGAAGATCTTATAATGCATAAAAGTATGAATTCACTCAATGATAAGAGGGGGAATGCTCAAACAAGCATGCTGGAGATACTGTTCACACTGCTGTTTACGAGCAGTATGTAGATTTCACAGGCAGTATGCCACTACCATTTTCCATTTCCTCAGGAAAAAACTGCCCATTAAAAGTAAGGTCTGCAACATTTTGTCAGAGAGAAACAGAACCTTTGATCACAGGTAGCTAAGGGGGAATAATAAACATTTAAGGTTGAAACTGAATGCTCCAAGTTCATTTCTTACTTCATTGTTATTCCTTATAATAAACATTAGATTGAACACCATTTCATTGATTTAATTGGTCATTTTCAGAAGGACAAGAATAAATCTTTATCAAATAAGAGCTAATATGATGGCTGATGAGATTATCTCCACAATGAGCTCTAGAAAATTGTTTCCTAAGTCAGTCATTAAGATAAACATGTCCATCATTCCAATGATACAAGACCATTGCTTGCAGCCCCAAACTTGGTATATGTGTTGAATACTTTGAATATTTGTGCAATCTTCTCTTTGCTGTTCATTATTTAGTTGAAAATGTTATATAAAAAGCTAAAATCGGTACTATTCCTGGTTTTCTCACAACTTTGGAAAAACAGGAAATGAACAAAGAGTATTATTATCCACTCACGCAGGAACCTGACATTTGAAGATTTTTTTGCTTAAGAAATATGTAAAAAATGATACCAAGTATAATATCTATGCAATTCTTTCCTCTATGTTCAACCAAATTTATTATATTATTTTGTGCTTAGGGTTTTTAAATTCTGGAAAAAGCACCTACTCATCTGTACTCTATCCATACCCTTAACACCTTGTGCTTTTCATATAGGGCTGGAACTTTTTGTCTGAGGCTAAGCTCAGGCTTCTACCCATTCTCATTGCTATAGTACCACTGGGATTACAATTTTGACTACCATAACCAGTTTATTTGTTGAGTTGGTGTCTAATCATTTCTTCTTCAGGGATGGTATAAAACCACTATCTTATTATTTTTACTTTGCAAGTATCTGATGTTAGAGGAGTAAGTGACTTTCCCAGCATTCATAGTATTTTTTAAACCCATGTTGCTCTCATAGCACCTGTGCCATAGCTAATGCAAGAGACACTTTCTAGAATCAAAGGATTTTATTTCTCTGTTGACCAAGGAAAGTAATCAATTACCTTGTTAATTTTTGCTCATGGAAAAGTTTTTTCACATGCAAAAATAAAATGAATATGATACTTTAAAACAAACTAATAAAGAAGATACAAAAACTGTTTTAAATTGCATTATTCAATAAATGAAAGCTCACAAAAACCAATGAAATCTAATTGTTACAAGTATATAGATACATATGTATATATACATACATATAAAATCATAAATGATTTCATATAAAATGATATAGCTATCATCAGTGTTGAAACAAAAAGTCTCTGAGGAAAATAATTATTAAATTGAAAGGTTTCTGATTGTTTTCCCTGAGAAAAAATACAGAAACATAAGCCATCATTAATGCTACTTCTGCTGAAAAAGTTGCTAGTATACATTGTTTCCAGAACCAAAGGTTGTTTTATCTCCATTATTGCTGCTTATTAGAATTCAGAGCTGGGAATATATCTGAAACTCCCAAATTCACCTTTCTCTGATTTTTTAGAGGCAGCTCTGCTTTATGTACATATTTCATCTTTCTTATTCCTTTCTTAATTTGGCTTTACATATCACAAAGGATTTAGATATGACAAGTAGAAAATCACTTGTGATTTCAGAGCAGGAGTTGAACTGTGTTATATAATTCCTGGTTTATTTGAAGTGATTTCCATGTGTATATTTAGATGACTTTGTTGATAGCCAGTTCCCCAGGCACTGATCACAAATTTCAATATCTGATTCTGAAGTTTATGAGCTATCTTCCTGTGACAGGATTATAAGTTTAACACAATCAGTTTTAAGGGAAAAAATAGTTTCCTTTTATTAAGAAAACAAGGGATTTGTAGACCAAAAAAATACTTAGTCTCATATGTTGAATTGAAACATCATTGTACAACTACTTATAAACAAGAAAATACATTAATAAAGCAAAATAAAAAAGCAAGACAAAACGTATTTATTGTCAATCATGAAGGTATTGATGTGGTAGGCAGAAATAAGGCCCAGTCCTAAGAAGACATCCACAACAAGAAGGACTTGCTTCCACGAAACTGGGTAACATTTTACCTGTGAATATGCATTGATTTTTAACATAATAAGAAGTAAAAAATTATTTTATAACTAAAACAAGAAAAATCACTACATTGAATCCTGATATAATTGAGGATTTTGTTAAATCATCTTGGTTTTCAAATATAACTGACTGTATAAGAGATACCCAGGGAAGGGTTGTCAATCAGTAAGTACAAAAAGGCACTGTGAACCCAGAAGCAGAAATTGTAGTACTGGAACCATCAGCCCCCACAAAGATAAAACAGCAAATGGTAATGTTTCTTGAGAGCCTCCAGGAGAAAGGCTCTGTGGACCCCAAGTTAGAAATTCTCTGTAGGTCTTAAGTAGAGATTAAATTAATATTGTTTTAAATCACTCAATTTGTGGTCATCTTTTGTATCAGCAGTGGCATACTAACACAATTAATAAATTAATAAAACTAAGGATTGTCATTCTAAGGAGAACAAAAATGAACATATAAGCAGCTATATTATGTAAGTGGTAAGTGAATATGCAATTTCTCTTCTATTTTGAGAAGAAGCAAATCCATGCAAAGAATTTGTGTGTGTGTGTGTGTGTGTGTGTGTGTGTGTGTGTGTGTATGTGGCATAAAAACACCCTGATGAAAGCCAAATAGAGCCTAAGGAAGTACTGTGGGAGGCTGATGCATGCTTAGGGTGAAGTGGAGGAGGTGGTATCTTAAGAAATGATATTAATGGGGCTGGGAAGGTGGCTCAATGGTAGAGAGCTTGCCTTGCATGCCTGAGGCCATGGGTTCGATTCCTCAGCACCACATAGGCAAAAAAGAAAAAAAGCCAGAAGTGGCACTGTGGCTCAAGTGGTAGAGTGCTAACCTTGAGCTGAAGAGCTGAGGGACAGCGCCCAGTCCCCACGACTGGATTCCCCCCAAAAAATGATATTAAAATTCAGCTGGCTGGAGGAAGGTGAATGGGTTCTACAAATAGCATTGTATGTGAAGATGAACTTTCTAGAGTGCATGGTATAAATATTGGAGGACTTGAGTTCCGTTCTTAATCCATTTATAAACTTTATCCATACGTGTTTTTGTTTTCACTTCAATAGCAATGGACCTTATAAGTTTTAATAAACAAAATATAAATTCTACTTCCTAGTCACTAACACTTTCAATCTGGTGTAATATATGACTCAGGCTGCATCACTCTTCGTTAGCCTTAAAAATACACATTTCAAATAAATAATGAAGGATTAGCACAGAGATATGACTGGGTTACCTTGGTTTGCACTATTAGCTTTGAGATGTCAAGACCAATTTTTGGACCATACAATCAAGGGATATGGGCCCTTTTATAAATGCATGAATATTGTCACATGCATAAGTTTTCTCTTCTGTGAAACAGGACAATGGGAGCTCAATGTAGAAAGCCAAACCAAGAAAATATACAAGTAGTAGGTAAATTTGATTTATTAATATTAAAGTAAGCTAGAAATGCACAGAATATGCTCTTCATGATTACAAAGATCATTTCCGTATAGGTAGTAATGTCTGAAGGCTCTAAGTTATAATGAAATATTTAGGATTCAAATGGGATTTTTTTTTCTTTTCAGCTCATCATACAAAGGAAATGACAGCTACTGTCTTCCCTAGTGGCCAGTCATCATATCAGTTCTTATATTTTCCTCAGTTGAAGAAAGAGGATTATTGGAGTGTATTACATTCAATGTACATTCCATATAAAAGGAAAACAGACACATTGAAGTCTAGGATCATTATTAGTATGCAACTGCACAATAGAATAGCTGTCAATACATATCAAGAATGTGTCAATTCTCAACACCAAAAAGGGAAGAAGAAAATTTTTCTCATTCTCATTGCATAGAAGAGAATTATTTTTAATTTGATGAATCAGAAGATCATCTTTATTTAGTATAACCTACCTCTTTAGTTGTTCAAATTTTTGCTCCGGTGAATTATAAGGAAATTAGAATTTAAGAAGATGTCTTAACATGTGGTTATAAAAATAGTTACTACAAAAAAACCTCCATGGAAAAACAAAATAAATTTTCACAAAAATAATTAAATTATTAGGTGCCTAAAATTTTAAATTAAAATTTATAAATCCTGGATTAAATGAAAAAATATATTACTTAACTAAAATGTGATTTTTGTTCCAAAACACAGTTGCATAATGTAATAATTTATTGGGATAAAATATCAAGATGCTTTAGGAGTGACATAAGATACACGTACAAATGGGTACATTGAATTGCAACCTCTCTGCACAAATATTCCAAGATAAGAAAAAAATGTATAGACAATCAGATAGAAAAACATGTGGAATGTTTTTTCTAGATCTTGTTTAAGAAGAGGAAAACAGAATGGATTGAAAGAACATAGCATTCTTCTAACAATTATAAAATATCATTCCAGAAATTCAATGAGGAAATCCTACATTTTAACCTATCAAACAACCAACTTTCTAAGAAATCTGTTATTTTTTTACAATACTGAAAGTGATTTAAAAATAAAGTCATTTTGAAAGGTCATTACATTTAATTATCCTAAATAAATGTTTTTAAAACAGTTCAAAAAATTCATATCTAAGCATCAGTGTCCTAATTGCCTACACATAACCAGTGCTCTGAAATGAGGAAAAAAACTCAATTTCTTCAATGTGTAATGATATATCTAAGTACATTGACTTCTCATTACCACCCTTTAAATCTAGTGGTCATATTTGGGATTTACTCCCTCATCAATAGATTAGTATGTCTGTATATTCCCTGTAAGCATCAATTTAGAAGAAAAAAAAAGCAAGAAGTATACCTGAAGGAGATACTCCCAGAGTGAAAACAGTGGAGGAGAAAGCTAGAAGCCAATGGAGTGTTCAGAGTCAAAGAAATGCTGCTCCCAAGTACAGGACACAGATTGTCTCATTCCATTCACACCAAGCAATGTTCCCGACCCACACATCGACGTCTTACACACTTTGATAGAAACGATGTACCCACAGGTCACCAGGAGTAGGCAATACACCATAGCAATGAAAAACAAGTATCCAAAGGCTTTAAGGTCACAGAGAGGTCAGGGCCACCATCTGTGTTGCATTAGTGAGGCTCAAAACAGCAGCAAGAAGTACAGTAATTAATAACAGCAATTACATGCTAGAGGCACAAATAGATGCTGATGGATTTGAAAGAAACAAAACTGCAAAAGCAAGTGAAAGCTGCAGAGAGCTACTAACATCAGCAAAGGCTAGAACATTACTATATTATGAGCAGGTTTTTTGATGAAGAAGATAATGCCATTTTTCTTGAAGAAGAAAAACATTCCTGTGTTATATGCTCTGAATTTAAGCATGTATAGCACTAGGTGTTTTTCCTTAGTTGTAAACAAAGCATCTTATCTTTTGACATAATCTCAATTTAGAACTAAATGAAAACAATCTTCATTTGAACAAGTATCCATCAATTCATCAATCTCACAAAATACGTAGTTCATCATTTATACACAAGCCATAATCTTAAGTGCGTTTGGAAATCCAAAGACAGCAAGTTAAAACTAGCACCAACTAAAAATATACTGTACACTAAGGCTTTGGATAGCTTGTTAAGTGTTTCCATACATGCTTCAGGTTCTATTCTACTCTATTGTACTTTTTCTTTTCTTTTCCCCTATTTCAAGTCCTTCATTTTTCTTCTTCTTCTTCCTCCTTTTCCTCCTTCCCTGTCGCTCTTTCTCTGCCTCTGTTTCTGTCTCTGTCTCTGTCTGTCTGTCTGACTCTTTCTCTCGATAAAGCATATAAGTGAGTGAATAAGTTAGAAGACAGGACCACACCCTTCATTGGTACATTTCATTTGTTTTACATGAACTTCATTTTATTATACCATGCATAGATATATACATCAAAAATGCATATATTCAGAAAACAATTTTATAAATAGAAGCTTATTCTAACCTATAAATATATGAATAGGTATGAATAGTCAATGTTCTATTCCTTAGGAGCACTAATTACAGTACTAATACAGAACAGAAAATCTTCTATTAAAAAAGTAAACATATTAGTGGCTATATTAGAATCTAAATAGATTAGAAGTAATAGAATATGCTGAATCCACAATTAGAATGTGGATATGGATTGATATATGTAAACTGTAAATTCTTAGAATTTAGAGAAAGTAGTTAAAGGAGGAATTGGTATTTGTAGACCCAAGAATACAAAGGAAACTTCAGTTCACTTAAAATATATGACCTAATTTTGCTTTTCTCAGTCTCTCTCCTCTCTCTCTCTCTCTCTCTCTCACACACACACACACACACACACACACACACACAAACACATACACAGATTGTGCATCAGGATGTCTTATTAAACCAACGGCAATTTCCTAACTCACATGCGTACTGTCTTGATTGTATCAAAAACAGTCCCCAAATAATTCATATCACCTAATTTTTTTTTTGTCGGTCGTGGGGCTTGAACTCTGGGCCTGGGCGCTGTCCCTCAGCTCTTCAGCTCAAGGCGAGCGCTCTACCACTTGAGCTACAGCGCCACTTCCGGTTTTCTGGTGGTTTATTGGAGATAGGAGTCTCACGGTCTCTCCTGCCTGGGCTGGCTTTGAACCGCGATCCTCAGATCTCAGCCTCCGGAGTAGCTAGGATTACAGGTGTGAGCCACCAGCTCCCGGCTTCACCTAAATTTTTGTAAGTATACTCCATGAAGTTCTGCACTGAAGAAATCAACTCCTGGTGGACTTTTTAAAACATTGCCTTGTCTTTAAATGACACATGACTGAATATATAGTATACAATATTGCATTCATTTCACTCATGATAGAAAAATCTTTCATGCTACCTTTTAATATTTATCTGTTGTTAAACAGCAAACCCACACACAACCTTTTCGCATTTTAAAACAGTACGTATTTATGAGCTCACACTATTGTAGATCGTATTACATAGGATCAGCTTGGCCCTGATCTTCAGGACAAAAGTCAAAAAGTCAGTCCAGAATGTAGAAAAGGATCTCCTCTAAATTCAAGTTGTTGATGTGATCTATTTCTTTCTTTCTTTTTTTTTTTTTTTTGGTCGGTCATGGGGCCTGAAAGCTAGGCCTGGGCGCTGTCCCTCAGCTCTTCAGCGGAAGGCTAGCACTCTACCACTTAAGCATCAGCCCCACTTCTGGCTTTTTCTGCTTATGTGGTGCTGAGGAATCGAACCCAGGACCTCATGCATGTAAGACAAGCACTCCACCACTGAGCAACCTTCCCAGCCCCTGTGATCTATTTCTTTAAGGTTGCAGGATACTGGGATATCTTCTTTCCTTGCTCTGCTTATTAATGACAATCACAAATCTCCCATTCTGCTCTTCTCACAATGTGTGGAATCCTTTTTATTTTTTCCAATTTCCATTTCTTTGGCCAGCATTGCCATCACCCTGAGAAATCACTGCGTGTGTGTGTGTGTGTGTGTGTGTGTGCTTCATAATTACAGCACCAATACACATGATCCGGGATACTCATAGCATATCAGGAGTGTGATACCATCTTCCTGAGTTCTAGTAATAGTCTAGGAATAATAGCAGGGCATCCTATGGGTTGGGCACATGCCCCAACGATATAAAACTATATGCCGAGAAGTATAAAGCACAAAGACCAATAAATGCTGATTTATTCTTCCCTATATTAAAAAGAAGAATATCAGTAACAGTGACTATAAAAGCTATCCATCTAGCAGTTCCTTTTATTTTCAGAAAGGAGAAATAAAAATCTAATTGTGATTGTCTGGCTCTGGAACGTCTTCTGGTTGGTTCTCTGGGAGGGTTAGCAAGCTCCATGGCTCCTTCTCTCATGGTTTCCATATTCAGGCACATAAGTCTTCTACATTGCCAGGGTTCCTACTATGTTAATTTTTACTTGGATTTAAACTGTCATATTTAATAAAACTCTCATACAACAATGATTGTGATCATGCAGGGCTCGTTTATAGCCTGTAACTAGAGCTCTTTGCTAAAACACACAGACAGACAGCCTTCTGAGTATGAGTTCATTAAACTTCAGCCCAGTCTCCATACCCACACAGTTCAAAATGTGACCTTTTTACCCTAATGGGAAAAAATAAATAAACAAAAGGTAGATTTGGACTTTATGAATTCACACTGGAAATTGAAACTTTAAGGAGCAGATTTCTAAGAACTTGCAACTTAGAAAAATGACTTAAGGGATCAGCATTGTTAAGCGTATCTTTTCTTCTACTTGATAATTAATCTAAAATATACACAGAAAATTCCCGATATTCAGTATTTTCAAATTATTTAATAGAAAGATATCACAACACACAGGGGCATAAATTACCATATCCATATATATGTATATATCTATATATGCATATATCTGTTTGTATGTTATATACTTTATTTATATACTTATTTTATATAATTACTGTTTACCTTATAGACACATGTATTTTATATGCACTGTTTATATGTGCCTGTACATATACTGATAAGTATATGAAAGTTCACATTTAATATTCTTGGAATTATCTGAAGAAGTACTATCCACTTAGAAGTAGTTAAATAATGAACTACAGATTCATACAAAATATTTAAATGAACAAACCATATATATATATATATATATACATATATACACATACATATAATGCTAGTTTTCTCTCTTCACAATGCTATTCATTATTCATCTGACCTTAACATAAAAAAGACAGGTGTTTTTGATGTTTGAAAACTCTTATGTCACATAAAACACACTCTTATGCAATGTGACTATAAGTATGTGATTTTTTTTCTGTCATTAAATGTCTTTTATTTTACCCGTATCAGAGGTGAGTCTTATAATTGGTAAGGAAAGGTGTCATATTATTTTTTTCTTCCCCTAGGATTACTTGAATCTTATTATTAAATAACAATCATGGGCTATATTTTAAAAACATTTATATAACAACAAAATAATCTTGTAAAAACCGAAAATATTGCCTGCAATTCCACTTTTGCACTAATTTTACACTTAATCCTTGTCAACTTGCAAACATTTAAAATTTTCATTTTTTTCTAAGATTAGTCAAATAACATGACATTAATAAGGCATTGTCTCTGTTTCTTCATAATTTTTAAAAGTGGCATAGTTGATTTAGATTTTTTTATTCACTAAGACACATCTTTCCACTAGGCATTTAGTAATTTCCAATAAAGATATATTTTGTTGATCCATCTCAATTATTAAAATCACAGATTTTTTAATCAATTAAGTTCCTTTTTATTCTTTTCAGTATATTTAAGTACCTGTACATGAGTTTCAATTCAACATGTTCATTTATGAGTATAATTCATCTTGATCTTTGTCACCCCTTCTACCATTCCCCCTTACTCTCTTTACCAATCCTATTCATCCCTTCAAATTATGTGGTTCCATTTCCACATACGTACATTAATCTTGTGAAGATTTTTCTGTAAAGAGTTTCCCAAGGTTTTCAATTAATTTCTTTGAAATTAATGTGGTCACCATTTTATATTTGTTTCATTTTGGAAGTTCTTCACTTGCTTCTTCCTGCTTGATTGTAGCCCAAGTAATTCCATAATCTCACTCCTGGACACTGAAACACAACGCAGGGGCTGGGACAGTGTGTAGCAAGTAGGGCCTCGGCCTTCTTATTGAGACAGGACAACTGCTGGTTCCATCCCTGTTTTACTCAATCAGGATCCCTGTAAGAAGAATGGAGGGTAAGCATTAGAATCTTTAAGTAATTTTTATCACCCAAAATTTCTCTCTTCTGCAGATTGTAAACAAACATTGACTCTTCTACTTTCTTTCTTCTCTCCATTGTAGTTTATTGATGCAAGTTCTTTTGAATTTTTTAAAAAGTCTAATTAAAGACGATTATCTATTGTTCACTGTAAAGCATTCTCTACAGTAGTATTTTTGTAAAAGCTCCATCTATATTTAGAAATAGTATTTTAAAAAGTCTTTATAGTACAACTAATCTGACTTTTCCCTCTAATACTAAGTTTGCATAATAAATTTCTTTCTCTTTAAATGCAAAACCAACTCTCAAGGGGCTTTCTTCAATGCTTCAACATCTGCTATAGCTGACTCTGAAATAACATTTTAGATTCAGCTGGCTTCAAAGTTGTTAAATTGTACTGCCTTCTACAACAACATGGACAATCTAAGTTTGTTTGTTTCACACACACACACACACACACACACACACAAACACACACACAACTTTTTTAGAAAGTGTAACTGCTGTGGTTTTTCTTAAGAAGGACTATCTTCAGGAAAAGATTCTTCGGATCCTGAATCAATCTTAAGAATTACAACTGAAGCCGGCGCCAGTGGCTCAGGCCTGTAATCCTAACTACTCAGGAGGCTGAGATCTGAGGATCATGGTTCAAAGCCAGCCTAGGCAGGAAAGTAGGTGAGACCCTTATCTCCAATAAACCACTAGAAAACTGGAAGTGGTGCTGTGGCTCAAGCGGTTGAGTGCTCGCCTTGAGCTGAAGAGCACAGGGACAGCGCCCAGGCTCAGAGTTCAAGCCCCACGACGGGCAAAAAAAAAAAAAAAGAATTACAACTGAGAACACTAAAATGGGACAGAGAGATATTGATGAGGAAGTTTTCAGAGTTTTAAACAAATATAAGAGGTGGCCCTTATAATTAGTGAAAAAGGGTGTGGTAAGTTTTGCTTCCACTACAACTACTTGAGTCATATTATTAGACAAACTATTGTTGGCTATGTTTTAGAAATAATTATGCAACATCAAAAATGTTTGGAGTCCCATTCCTATAATTGTAGAACCAGAAGCTGAAGAAGGAAGATAATTAATTTAAGGCCAGTCAGGGTAATGTAATAGCCTTGTCTCAGTAAATAAATAAATAAACAAACAAACTTGTCTCAAAAACAGTCCAGAGCCAAACACAAAACAAAACAACAAAGTAAGATCACTTCTTGTGTCACTACAATTTTAATAATTAAATATAAGACAAATGCATATTTTGTCAAGGATATTTTATTGACTTGTATGCACACAATCATTGAGCCATTCTCCCAATGTTTTATATATTAACTCTTCAAATACTAACAAATATTACTGAAAATAGCATGGTAACAAATACCATCAGCATAAACATTCCAATTATAGTTGGTGATAGATAAGTATCAAGAGGGAAATTTGTTAAAGGCCCACCAGGAAGACATAGATAGGATTAGTTTAGTGTCCCATTATGTCCATTCTAGTAACTGGTTATGTGACCTCCATTTTTTAGATTAAACTCATTTAGGTAAATGCCCCAAAGTGGGATTGCTGGGTCATAGGGGAGCTCTATATGGAGTCTTTTGAGGAACCTCATTTATTTGTAAAGTGAGGTTTCAGCCAACTGCCTTCTAACATTTTGTTTAGGTTACATTAGGTAATGTCTGAAAAACATTAATCATACACCAGCATATAATAAATGGCATTAAGAAGCAGCAATTATTATATTCTTTATTCATATTTATGTTTCTTTGATTGGATTAAATACTTACCTAGTGGACTTTATCTTAGTTTCTGAAACAAAAAGGATAAAAATACTTCTACTTATAACCTTTGCCAATGAATGATAGCATCCTCATATAGTTATTGGTTTTCTATAACTGAAATAACTAATCACCATGGCTTTAAGGACATGATACAAATTTTATGATTTTATGTTGTGTAGATTACATGTCTGTAAAAGAGCTTAGTAGAAAAACACATTGTCAGGGCTATTTCTTTTCAAAGGTACTAGGACAAAATATTTCCTTGTATTTTCTAGTTTCTAGAATCTAACTACATTTCTTGGCTTTTAGGCCTTTCCCCCACATTCAATGCTAGTAAGACATCTCTCTCTTTCTCTCTGTGTCTCATCTCTCTCTCATCTCTATCTCTCTCTGTTTCTGTCTCTATCTGTCTCTGTCTCTGTCTCTCACTCTGTGTCTAGAAGAAGTCACACATTCACAAGTTCCAATGATGAGAACATAGAAATATTTGGGAATACATTTTTATATCTACCACACTGGTATCATATATTTATAATAGTTTTCATGGCTCTATTATAGAATCTGTGTATCATACCTACACTTGCAGAAGAGAGTTCTGAACCTAATAAGATGTTTTTACTAAGTGGTTGTTTGTATTAATAAAGACATTTTTTCCTGTAAGTCTGAGTAAAAATGTTTGGCTCTCCTTAACATGTAGAATATTATTTTCTAATGGTTTAGTCTTCACTTGGTAGTTCTTTTTATTTTTTTAATTCAATTTTATTGTCAAGGTGATTTACAGAAGGGTTACATTTACATACATAAGGTAGTGACTACATTTCTTCTGAAACATTGTTAACCCTCCCTTGTTTTTCTCCAACTTTCCCTCCCTTTTAGACTCCCCCCAATTGTAAAGTACATTTCCAACATGTTGTCTTGTGGGTATTGTCCTTTCCTTTGTCTCATCATTTTATTGTTCCCCTTCCCTTTCTTAATTCAGAGAAATGTATATGCAACACACAGGGTACCAAAATCAAACACAGTGAAAACAAGAGATAAACCAGAGTGTGAAAAAAAGAAAAAAGAAATTCCTTGACTCTGAGGAATGTATCTATTCTAGAAATACTTTTCTTTTTTCATTCCTTTTCTAATGTACTCACCTGTGTTTCCTCTACTACTATAATATTCTTCAGAAGTCATATCTAGTGAAGAGATTGCATGTCCAGCAAACTTACCAAGAATAGATTTTGCAGGGAAATCAAGAACTGAAAATGGAACATTGACTCAAGGAAAGTACACAAGCTTTGGGAGGATGCATGTTTTCTGACCTCAAATGTTGAATATCATGAATTCTATCATCCAGGTTTAAATAATGAGTTTGGTAGGCTTTCCAAGAGATAGGAGAATGAGCAATGTGCAAACAGAGGCAACTGAATGCTTTAGATAACCGATTAGTTCTTTCTGCTAATGGATATGAAGTTTCCTTGAAAATTTCAGCTACTCTCAAATGTCTTTTGTATTTGCATACCTTTTGTTATAGTATATGAATTATAAAAATGGGTTTCATTGCGATACTTCCACAATACACATAATGTACTGATCACCTGCGCCCCTGCACACATCATACTCTCCATTTGATCTTTGTTCTTCTTAATGCTTTACTCCTAGATACCCCTTAAAACATAACATTTTTCTTTTCTTCTAGTTCTAAATTATGTATATGTACTTAAGATTCTTTGGTGTATAATTCACATACAGAAGTATGATAAATGTAGAATATTACTCTCCCTGGTTGGGGAAGAATAGTATGAATGGGAATGGTCTCCAAAGGTCAATTTCACTGACCGTTGATTGTGTAACTGTCAAGCAGTGAGAATGATTCTACTTGAACTTAGTATTCATGCACAATTTGTTGCATTGTAACATTCTATAAATAATCATTCTACCTATTGTTAAACCTTCTTCATAAGTTCCATCTAAAAGCACATACAGAAAGCAAGCTGTTACTAGTTGCTCAATCCATATTGCCTTTAAGCAGTATTTAGTTTTAAGTAATGAAAAGTATTTGGAGTTGAGACATGACTCTAATACCAATAGCTTGGCAAAGCATGAAGTTTCAACCAGTCTTTCAAGAATGTCCAAGTGGGTCTGTAGCAAGCAAAAAAATCACATACAATATTAATGCTTTCAGGGTTTACCCTTGATAGACGTATTCAAAATATTCTTTTTCTACTGAGAGCTGGCAACTCATGCCTATCATACTATTTACTCTGAGGGTTGCTGTTCAAAGCCAGCTAGGTCAGGAAAGTCTGCCAGACTCTTATTTCCTATTAACTACCAAAAAGCTGTAAGTGGAGCTGTGGCTCCAGTGGTAGAGCACTAGCTTTGAACAGAAAAAGCTCAGGGGCAGTGCCCATGTCCTAAGTTCAAGGAGTCTATTAAATATTTACTTTGGGTAACATGTCATTCTAATATGCCTCTCAATGTGTTAGAAATTTGAAGAAAAGGTTAGGGCAGAGTAGTATACTTAAAACATTTAAAAAGCAATAGTGAAAAAGGCACAGTAAATCCTAGATAGCTTATCCCCTATAAGCAATTATTTTGGTCAGTAATGAAGACTAATAGCCAGGGAGGGGTGGGTTAATTTCACTGGCTATAAGTCTATGCTATTGACTTGATAAATTGCAGCAATGAAAAACTAAAATTGCTTACAAACATGTTAGCCTAAGGGAACTCTAGAAGTTATAGCTTGACTTCAGAATTCAAACTTCAATGATTCCCATAACTTTTGAAGCCTGAAGTAAAAACTACAAAAGAAAAATGATTTTTTAAAGTGTTTATCGGATGGTATTTTCAGCCTTATGGTTTATCTTCTCATATCCATCCCATGGATCAATATATTTGATCTCTGTAATTTGACAATTTAGTTTCTGAGACAGAAATACACTTTTACTTAATAAGATAGTAGTCTTTGTATCAGGATCTGCCTTGTTGTCAAACATAATGCTATTGAGTTGACTGAAAGTCTACTACTCAAGGCTAATTTTGTGTGGTAGGAAGAATAACTACCGTAGTTGTACTCCTTTAGATAAGAACATTCTTGCCTTGGAGAGCACTGACACTCTTGTGTCGTATACTTTTATATTATGTTTGTAGCAAGGTATTCAGAATTTCAGAATCTTCATCACGAGAAAAGGAAAAAGTGAAACAGATAGAAAATAGAGAATCAAAAGCAAAAAAAAAAAGAAGAGAAGGAAAAGAAGTAGGAAGGGAGGAAAAGGGAAATAAAGGACAAAAGGAAGAAGAGATAAAAGGGATTCAAGAAAGGAGAAAGATGAAGGGAAAGACAGAGAGTGGGAGAAAAAGAAGAAAAGAAGGTAGAGAGAAAGGAAGGAAAGGAACAAAGAAAGGGAAAAATTAAGAGAAAAGAAGAAAGACAGATATGAAAAGATAGAGGTAAGTAAAGTAGAGAGGAAGGAAGAAAGGGAGAAACAGAGGAAGAAAGAAGTAGGAAGTGGGGGGAAGAGAGAGCAGAAGTGAATGGGAGAAAGAAGGAAAGAAGAAAGAAAGGAAATGATTCCTTAAAAGGTACTGAGAGATAAGAATTTTTTAATTCAGTACTTTAAAAAACATACTTCAGAGAATGAGGTGTACTTTTGCTTAGCAAACACAAAATTTGAACCCTAATATTACCAAAAATAATATATATACATATATCTGTATTTATATGTATATTTGTATATTGTATATATATATATGTGTATGTATGTGTGTGTGTGTGTGTGTGTGTGTATGTAGGTACCCATATATATCTATATGTATATGTATAGGCTCTGTGTTAAATATGTTTACAGTCCAAAAATTCTCAGCTTTCTGATTTTTTTTACAGTCTGCTTGTACTTGTAGCAAATAGGTGGGAAAATCTTGGTGCATAAGCATTTTTAAGATCATTCCCTGTATAGTATTCATTTTGTATAGCAAAGTTGAAAGATAGTTTCATAGCACTAACAAAAACTTAGAAATAAAGTTATAGTAGGAGCAAATGTTATAAAACAAAATATTCTGGAGAAATACTTCCTGTTCCTCTTGATGTTATAGTTAAATTATGGATTTCTAAGTTGAATAATAAATTACTTAAGAGTAATCATAATTTTAATTCACTAAAATGGATTTCTTGGTAATCTGGGACCAAGGAAGCTCCAGTACTATATCCCTGCTGGCTTCCTCTCTACCTACATCTTGAGTTTTTTTAAGCTAAGTAAATAAGTAAATATTTAAAGAATGGTTTTCCCAATTTGATTTTTAGAATGTCATTATCTTTTAGTAGTTGTACAAAGGAGGTGACACTTAACAAGGCATTTTAAGAACAGATGATATCTACAAATCAGTGCCACCACTTGCAATATCTCACCCCCTCTCCTACCCAGCCCTTTCCTTATTTTCCCTAATTTTGTAATATAGTGAATGAATTCTTGAATGTATTTTCTCCTCCTTCATTCACTTACCACTCTCCCTTTGGCCAAACTCCTCACTTTCAAATACCATTTCCTGGTGCTTATTTTGTTGGGCTTGGACTTTGTCTTTCTAATGTAAAATTGTACTATTCGAGCTCTCTATAAAAGTCAACTTCTGTCTTAGATAATTCACTTGTAACTACTTGCATATCACCCAAATTCTTTACTTTCGGATTTATAGGTATATTCAGTCAACCACAAGTGAGGGAAACCATGCAACGTTGGTTTCTCTGATTGGATTTGTTTTGTTAAAATTGACTGCTATTGGCTCTCTTTCATCTTTACTAGGCATCTGAGGGGGTTTTTATACCATACCTTTATGATAAATGAAATTGAATACTTTCCAGAACTCAGTGGCATTTTAAAAATACCTTCCAAGCCTCTGGGCTTTACTTTTTGCTTCAATATTCAATTAAATCTTCAAGTTGTAGTTTTCTTTTTAAATGAGTGTTTTCTTTGTGGCTTCCCACTGGATTCAGGTATTTGACTGTACTGCATTCTGATGGGAAGTAACTATTCAGTACCATGAGCACACATTAAAAAATTACTAAAGACAACAAAAAACCCTAGTTGCTTATGAAGTATTGGCTAACCAGGCTTTGTGTTAGCAAAAAGCCCCTTTCTTGTGATAATTGATGTGTAGTGGAAACTAGAAGTTGGAGTCTTCAAAGTCTAGATGTTGCCCCAGTACATAGCCTACCTATATGGAACATTTGTGACTTCTTTGTACCTCCCTCACAAAGTAGCTACATGTTTTTCTCCACAGCCTCATACAGAGGGATGAGTTTCACTCAATTGTTATTCAAGTGTCACTCAATATTATTATTAATTCCCCAACATAGTGGTACCAGAGACTCTATGATTAGTTCATGCTATTAGAATTGGGCAAGGAAAGTTACCATGCTCATACTGTTTGTCCTTGGTGACCTAATATTTTTCAATCGACCATATTAACTCTGTTTGTCCCACTGAACTCATTCTTTTTGGAACTCATGCTTAATAAGGCATATGTGCTGTATATATACATATACATATGTATATATATATATATATATATATATATATGCTAGGGTCTGTTAATTTAAATGAAAATACTGATATGTAATAGAAAATTTTATAAACATATATACATATATTACTATATATATATAGTTTTTTGGGTAAAAAGAAGAAAAATGAGGAAAGAAAGAAAAAAGGAAGGAGGATGAATGGCAAGAAGGAAGGAGTTACGTTATATAGTTTGAACCTTCAGGCTTTAGATGATTGTTTCCTAAGATTTTTATATTCAAGTGAAACACATTTATTACTGAGGGTGTTCTAAACTAATTCTGACTTTGAATGCAAGTCCAAATGCAAAAAATGTATAGTAATTATATGTGTAGGATATATTCTAAAATATTTAATGTTTCAAGAATCTATAGATAGTACTGAGCCTTAAATCCTATGGATTTTTATACTTAGATTCCTATGATAAAAATTAATTCATAAATTAAATGCATGAAGAGATTAATAACATGAATAAAGAATACCATTCAGCGGTATATTACAGTAAGTGTGGTATTCTTCCTACTCTATTCTCACCCCTTTTTGTGCTATAGTAATAGAACAGAATGCCTGGGTGATGTAGTGAATTGAATGAGTGATGGAGGCATGGTTCCCCTAGCATCAGGTCACTACTGACCTTCTGAGATTATTACAGAAGAAGGATCTCCTCCTTGGAGTAATTGTAGATAATGGAACCTTGAACATTGATGGCTAGGCGTCAAAAGTAAGATCATACTTGTGGCTGGTAATCCTTGAGAGATCAATGTTCCTGGCCAAAACTTTTTGAAAGAACAATGTAATTATACATTGTTGTCTTTTCTTTTTTAAGATATTGCTGAATAAATTATGCATTAGTGTTCACATGAGTGCGCTGAGGATCATATTTTATCATTCTCTCCTTTAACGTTGGTGTAACTCGCTCTTATTTTTGCAATGTTCACAGTGGTAGTTCTGTTTCACTGTCTTCATCTTCACCCTCTTCCTCCTCATCCAACAATTGTTTCCTGATAGCACTTACTAATAGTTAACATTTCAATATAACTCCTCTACTTGACCATCCTAAAGGATGGAGAATTCTTCAAGTCACATTTCTTCCCGAAGCCCTTCTTGGTATTAAGCCATCCACTCTGGACTAATCTTCGGTGATATTTTGCATGTATCATGCATTTAACCCAAATCTCTGTTTCTTCATTTTATGACTTTTCTGTGAACACTGATCCTCAAAAATATGACTGTAGTTTTCCTTCCAATCTTAAAAGGGTGCAGAGATGTTTCTGTATTTGAGTGAAGCTTCTTCTTTTTTTTTGTTCTATGTAGATCAGACTTGCCTCTACTTCATGATCCTCCACCATCATGTTCCCCAGCACTGAGATTACAGGAGTGTACCACCATGCCTGGTTCTCACTGAAACTTCCCAATGTCTCGAATACTTTGCCTTATTATAAAGAAGACTAGGAGTGTTATTAGTCTGAGGGGGAAATGCTGTTATATTAAATGACCTTGCAGTAATGTATTCCCAAAGTGTGATTCACAGTGATCCTGAATCAGCAATTCCTAGTAACTTGCTCAAAGGCAGATTATCTTGGCTCACCCATAGATTTTTTTAAACCAATTTCTTTGGAGGAATAGCCTGGGGATCTACATTAAAAAGTACTTTTGTGAGATTGATATGCAACCACTGTTTTCTGGCTTGACTAGTTAGCTATGAATCTTCCAAATGGAAAGAGCCCAGGAAGGTTATCTAGCTGAAGTTTTCACTAGACACAAGATGGCAAATTCATATAGATGGTATTAGTGAGATACAGAAGTAAGTTTTGATTTTGTGGTACTTCATATCCCTTACTCACACTGTGTTGCAGTATCTTAGTACTCTCCATTAAAATGCTGGCACTGCATAAAGATAGAGTGCCATGACCTGCAATAGAGAAATATTATTTTCAAGCAACTTCTCTCGAAAGTGCTATAGAGGAACTTTGTAAATGACAAATATATTGATTTTCAATGTTACAGTGTTTTGCTTACATGAGAGTTTTCAGAATTATTTCAAATATTGGAAGTACATGAGACAAATACAATATTTTAGGGAGTGTAATTCTATAATAAAGAAGAATTTTTTATTATAGATACTGGTTATACTTAGTAACTAGACACAGTCTGATAGAGCCACATATTTTTATTAATTAGCCACCCATTTCAATAATGATACCTACGTTAGGTTTTATTTCCCCATTCCCCAGGTACAGTTGAACCAATTTCTGTAATTAAAAACGCTGCTGCACATCAATTGGTGAGGGATTGAAAACATATAACAACAAACCCAGTGGCCGGAAAAAGTAGCAGGTGACAGGCGTTCAATGATGCTGTTACACCTGGTTGTTAAGTTGGGCAATTAACCTGCACTGTGAAAATTTTCCATTTTCACATGAACCTGAGTAAACAGACACTGATCTCTTTCTCTTTGAATTGTCCAAGCAGATGTTGGGCAAAAGCTGGCTTGACAGGTATAAAAGCATGCTGAATTATCCATCAACTAATTGCAGCAGTTGGCAGGAGTCAGAGGTCAATTCTAAGTGGCCAACCAGGCAGCCACAAACCCAGTCTATCATTTCCAAGAAGAAAACAAAGGGCGATATTTTCAATTGATTTAAAGGAAACATCCATGGTGATACACAGGAAGGATAAATAAATTTTAAATCCTAGACAATTTACCATACTGACAGAAGCAAATGAAGAGATTTGGTTTCACACACCCATTTAATTCACTAATGTCCCTACTGAAACCATTAGCAGGGTGGCATTTGCTGTAATTGTAATTTTTTTCCTACATGTGCTTAATTTGCAGGAAGTTTAGCATCTGTGAAGCTGCTCATCTGACAGCCCAGGAGACATAGTCTGTTTGTTGGCACGGGGGGCAGGCTACGGCAGCCTAAAAGTCTAGGTTGTTATTATAACCTTTGCCATGCATGCTTTCCTCAATCTGGAGACTGGAGCCTGGTGATGGGTGAGCTGGAAGAAATGGTCCTGTGAGAATCATTAGACCCTGACTAATTCCATCTGTACAAGTATGCATTTTTGAGCCGAACATGATAAAATTTAAATCCATTTTGTGCTTACTCTAAGAATTTTTCTTCAAGAATTATCTTTTTTAGGGATATAGTAGCCACAAACCAGTGGCTTGTTAATTATTATTGGGGACTTTTTTGTTGTTTGAGTTTGGTGCCAATATTATAGGGCCTCGTGGTCAAAAATCAGGTCCTCAAAATTTCATTTGGTTTGTTTGCTCACAGCTGGAGCTGTATCACTTGGGGCATGTCTCTGGTCCAACTTTTTTTTTCAATTGGACGTAGAGTATGGAGAATTTTTTTCCTGCCTGGGCTATTTTGGACCTAGATCTTCTCATCTCAGTTTCCTAAGTAATTAGGATTACAGATATGAACCACTAGCACTGAGATATTATTGGAAGTATTTCAATTAAATCCCTAGACCAATGGAAAAAGTTGTCTGAGTTTTCTAGGCAGAAGTCTGCTAGACAGAATATGGTACATATACTGTTTGAAGCTCAGGATCTATTATCTGTTGTCAAGACATAAACAAGATCTCTGTTTGCAGCATTGACCTAGTTTTCACCTCCTAGCACCTCTCCTTTGTTTCCTCTAGACTTCTAATACTTACATCAATTGCGAAAATGAATGACTTTGTGCATTCAATGATGAACCTTAAACTGTGTTCGACACAGTAAGCAGAAATTGCTGTATTAGCTATTATTACTGTATTAACCATATTAGCTAAGATTGTGACAAGATTAACAGCTAATATAATAGTTATTGCATCATCTCAAAGTGAGATTTCTAAATAAGATGACCTAAAGCGGAAGAGATATATAGATCTTGGTTCAAAGTCAGCTCAGGTTAAACATATTTGCAAGATATTACCCATAAGAAGAGGCTAGAGGCTAAGTGTGTTAGCTCGCCATTATAATCCCAGCTAATTGTGGCTTGACGCCATCTCAACACAGTTATGCCTATTTCTGTGAGCTAGTAATCACTTGAAATACATAATAGGAGGATGGCAGTCCAAAGCCAATCCAAAGAGCAAGAAGGCTCTATCTGAGAATAACATAAATGCACAAAATGTGAAGAGTTACGGCTCACTGATTTTTTTCTGAATAAGTATAACCATCCCAACTTCCCTTCTCTACCCTCCATTTTGATTTGTCTCAACTAATAATCATGTTTTAATGTGAAACTTTCAAACTTTTCTCCATCTAGGTGTATACAAAGGAAAAGCAACCATACCTTTTGAGTCCCTTATTCTACGTTGTGAGTTCATGGATTCAACAGGAACTGGAAAGGCCACACAGTTATTAATAAATTTCCCTGTTATATTTCACAGTCTTGGAGCTGTTTATACCAGTTACTTTCTGGTATTGTTTTTTTTTATCAATCTTAGGTCTTTCCTTTAAAAAGTGTCTTTCAGCTGAATGCCCAGTGACTTTGTCATGTTAGCTACTTGGAAGGCTGAAATTGTTGGGAACGAAGATCAAGGACAGCTTAGGAAGAGAAATGTACAATGAGACTCACTTCTCAAAGAAGAGCTAAATCTGACTGTTGTACTACCCACCAGGAAGTTTAGCATAGATGGATCTTACCCATATGCCCAGGAAGGAATCAAGACCCTTTTTCAAAAATAATAAGCAAAGGTCTGTGCCAGATTTGTGGCCGAGTACTAAGAGCACCATTCCAGTAAAAGGACAGGGCCGGTGACATAATTGTCAGGGTCAAGGAAGAATTAGAATGTTAGTTTGAGATTAAAATTTCAATGTATCCAGCATTAAAGTTATTAAGGGTTCTTAGAGATCTCTAGGGCTTTTATTACGTCCTAGGTCACATGACTAAGAGCTAGCCTTGATTTTGAGAGACTGGACATTATATTCAACATCTGTATTAAGCCAACTCCTCAGTAACACTCACACTTACATCCTAACAAAAATTACTTGTCTGACATGTGAACATAGGTCCTTACTGATAGGGATCTCAATGATCTTGAACTCTGAACAAATGCTTTTGTTTTTGAATAATTCAAACTTCTTTAAACATTCTAAATCTTCCCTGAATATAAAAAGGTAATATGACAGAAAAATACAAATCTCATGACCAAATACAAACCTCTCAGCTCTGAAAGGACATATTTGTTATCTGGTTGAGGAAAGGAGAATTTGATAGCCAAAAAAGAGGGAAGGAAAGGGAAAGAAAGGAGGGAAAAAAGAGGGGGAAAAAGATATATGTGAGGACCTAACAATTTTATGCTATCTTTCAGTTATATCAGATTAATAATTTTTCTAAGCCACCATATACTTTTATAAACTAAACCTATAATAAAATGATATTGTATTATTTTGTCTTGTACATACAGCTTTGTTTCATACCTTAGACTAGTCTTGAATTTGCATTACACTCTTGAGTAGCCTTAAACACATAAATGCTAACTCATGTGCCAACAAACGAGACTCTTTTTTTTGGTCGCTCATAGGGCTTGAACTCTGGTCCTGGGTGCTGTCCCTCAGCTCTTCAGCTCAAGGTGAGTGCTCTACCGCTTGAGCCACAGCGCCACTTCGGCTTTCTCGTGGTTTTTATTAGAGATAATAGTCTCACGGACTTTCCTGCCCTGGCTGTCTTTGAACCACGATCCTCAGATCTTAGCCTCCTGAGTAGCTAGGATGACAAGCATGAGCCACCGGCGCTCCGGGCTCCAAACCAGACTCTTAACATAATGTTTTAATTATGGTGATTCTGGTGACTAAAAGATCAAACTACTTTTTGTAACATTTTCTTAAATTTCATTATTTTTTTTGTATTCTTTGCTCTTACCATGTTATTTTATTAAAGCAATTTTCACAACGCAACATTGTTAGCTTGTTTTTTTTATTATTTGATGATATTTGGTGCTAAGCTTTGATGCAGGGCTTTTGCGAATGCTAAGCCCACACTTATTCCACTGAGCTGGACTCCCAGCTCATTTCATTGCTCAGGTGTTTTTATTTTTACTGTTTTTGTGACTATTTCCAAGGATGTCAGTTAACATTTTGCAAAGTAGAGCAAGATATCATATAGTAAAAATACTAGAGAAAGTTCTAGTGGTAACTAAGAAATAATATTCATGGCCTTAAATCTCTACATATCAATTAATAAAGCATAAAGAACAACAGACCTCAGCTATGACTTTATTTCAGGGACAAAACTGCGCACACCTTATCAGCTATCATTGTTCTATAGTTAGATGTAGTCATTGTAGGAAATAGTGTCTGCAAACTTGTTCAACCACTCTGGAAAGCAGTATAGAGGTGCAAAAGACTAAGCATAAAGCTCCCTATGACCCAGTAATCCACTTCAGGGTGTTTACCCAAATGATCACAAACAAGACCACACTAAAACTACCATCACAACTATATTAATTGCAGCATCATTTACCATAGTTAAGATATGGGATCAACCAGATGCCCCTCAGTACATGACTGGATCAAGAAAATGTGGTATATATACATAATGGAATTTTATGCTTCCACCAGAAAGAATGGCATTGCCTCATTCATAAGGAAATGGAAACTCTTGGAAAAATCATATTAAGTGAAGTAAGCCAGATACAAAGAAACATAGGCTCCCTTGTTTCCCTCATTTGTAATAATTAGTATATGTCTAGGATAGTTCTAGCAGAGGATTAAAATAGTCCAATGGCTATGTACAAGTCACCATATAAAATGCTAAAATATAACAATAATGCTAATAAGACATAAAATAGTAATTGAAATTAACTCATCTATGGAAACAAGAAGATTTTGTTATTGTTTTATTTTGTTTTCATTCTTGTGTTTTTTTTAATGTACTGTTTGCAATTATTGCTTTTGTCTTTTGCTTTTATCTCCTCTGGCTTATTCCCTGTGATTACTGTTTCTGAATTTGGTACACTTTGTCTTGAATATAAGTTTATCAGATTTGGGAAAGGGAAGGGGGGATCACAGAAAAAGAGTTAACCAATGCAACAGCAACACTCACTAGACACTATGTTGGAAATGAACTTTGCAACTTCAGGAGAAAATAAGGAAGTGTGTAACACTGTTCAAAAAGAAATATACTCTTTGCCTTACTTAGATAACTGTAACCTCTCTGTACATCACCATTACAATAAAAATGTTTGATAAACAATTTTATGTATATCTTCATATGCAATAAAAAAGACCCCTAAGAGAGCGTCATCATTTTTTTCCTACAATTTACAAGAGGAAGTTCAGAAAAATTCAGTGATATTTTTCAATGTCATACAGCTAAGAGCAAAATTTCATTGGAGAACTTGTTTTGAGGATATTAGAATAAAAGTACTAAAGTGGCATCATTGCAATGGTTTACAATGAAGTATTTGAAAAGATAGAGGAAATAAATGATTGGTTCATGAAGCATAAAAAATAACTGCCATAAGTCTATTCACTGATTAATTCTTGTTCATACTCACTCAAAATTTCATTCAAACATTTTCCCTTTAATAAATACTCATTGATGAATACTGAAACCATTGCAGATGGTTGCCTGACTCAACTAAAAGTGGTGAATGGAATACATTTTTGTCTTTGCTTGTTGACAGTTTCATCATTGAGAGGATAAGGAGTGATAAGAAAACTTCTGTCCTGAATGGAATTCTGCCAAGGAGGAAGAATATTGCTGAAATGAGAATGTGTCAGTCTTGTGAAGGGAGATGACAGTAGTTACTACAGACAGATTTGAAAATGTAAAACATTATATTTTTTCCTCATCGATGCTTGCAAATTGATATCTGGGAAGCTTATTTTGACAAAGAGTACATTCATAATAACCTTTCTTGTGTGTCTCCGTGTGTCTCTGTGTGTATGTATGTCTGTGTGTATGTAATATAAGTGGGCAAAAGAAAATCAAGAAGATTAAAACAGAAGCTATAAAACTATATCTTGACAGAAAATAGGGGAGATGGAAAAGTCAGTGTTCATGCTCTTTTAACATGTTGTGAATTTCAAGTTTTATTTCATAAATGCTTAATTTATATTTTAAAATGTATGTGGCTGTTCAAAAGGGAATGTACTCATATCCCTGACTTACTTATATAAATAAGTCAGGTACATTATCTTTACAATAAAATTTAACTTATAAAAGGAAAGATACATCTGATGGCTCAAAAAAACGGTAAAATGTAGGTGGGAAATACCTGGTAGCTGGTAATCCTGTCTATTCAGGAAGCTGAGAACTGAGGATCATGATTCAAAGCCAGTCCAGGCAAGAAGTCTGTGAGATGATAGTTTTATCAATAAGCAACAAGTGAGATTGTGACTCAAATAGTAGGATATTAGTCTTGAACAGAAACAATAAAGTTCAAGGATAGCATCCAGCCCCTGAGTTCAAGCCTTAAGATCTGCATGCATGCACACACCTACACACACACACCTACACACACAAATACATCAAAGATACTTGCAAGTTACAAAATATCTTTAATAAGTGTGTGCATTTTTATCATGATTGTAATAAAGTAATTTTATGGGTTTTCACCTTTGACAGATGGATATAAAAGCATGGAGTAATAAAAAGCCCTGGGTTGTTGGATTTTGATTTGGAGTTATTAATACAGAGGGATACTTAGATACAGATCTGCTCCTAGAAAGGACCTAGGAAATACAAAACAACAATAGCTATGAGCACAAATAATAATGCTAGGCAATCTTCTATTCATCAGTAAAACGTAGAAGCACTCCTTGGAAAATTAATCATGTTAAGAATCACTTCTTTTGCCAGAATAAAAGACAGAGGAGGACATCTCACCCAGAATAAATGGAATGCCAGTAACCAAATTTGTGTCCATTTGAATATTAAAATAATGAAAATACTAACATAATGCATTAATTATTCTTCATTAAACTCTACGTTCATAACTCTATGATTATCACAATGTAAAAAGAGGAATAGAAAATGAAAATGTGGTTCAAGTGGTAGAGTGCTAGCCTTGAACAAAATAGCTCAGGGACAAGCCCAGGCCAAAGATCAGCACAAAAACAAAGGGAATTGAAAAGGTGCATTTTAGAGTTAAAAATAAATCTGGTAACAAGTCGGAAAGTACAGCAGTGTAAGGATCGCCAATGCTTATTAAAATCATTCATATATTTTTACCAGGTCAAATCATTGACTAATTGGATGGCTTATTCATTGCAGAAGGGGAAAGTTACCTTTTTCTTTGGGTGCTCTTTGGTAGAAAACTAATATCTAAACAGCATAATCATCAGTTATGAGACAAACGGCATGATATATTTACAAATAAAAATGATAATCACTAAGTATGATGCTTTAGCAATTTGATCTGAAATTAATATGAGGAATTGAGATATAGGAGACAGATCATTAGCCGGCAGCTCTGGACTTTGCTAAATGTCAATGTTCTAGGAAAAAGGGAAAAAAAGGAAAATAGAAAAAAAGAGGCCTATGGCTGTTCTAGATTGTATTCTACTAAATAGCCATCGTATGCCTCTTGTGTTTCTCTCAGATAGATCTTTATGAGAACACAAAGAAGTGTCTAGTGTAACTGAAAAGAAAATAGGTTATAAGTGTATGTTGAATTATGTACTTGATTAGGGTTGAGCTCTTGGGTTTGCTAATCACACATTATGTAGATGAATGTCCCCATTCTTACTAAACATATGTTAAAATATTTAGAATAAAAAACATCAAAGTTTCTCGTCAATTGTCTCTACATGGATATACACATACCTTTAAAATATGTATGAAAAAATCCCAAGTAAAAATACCATAAGTTAATAGAGATAATTTAGAAGAAATATATAAATTCTAGGAACACACTATCAAGACTGAATCACAAAGGAATAGATAAGCCAAACAGACCAATAATGAATAAAGAGATAATTTTAGTAATTATCAAGTAAAAGCTCAGGGTGTGAGAGTACTTTCATTACTGAAATCTATCATAGATTTGAGGAATTGACATCAATTCTTTCAAACTCTTAGAAAAACACTAAAGAAGAAACACTGTATATTTTACCCAAGTCTGACAAGCATACTAGGAGAAAAGTCATAAACCAGGATGTCCAATCAATAGAAGTATAAAATTCCTTGGAGAAATAAGAATCAATTTAATTCCACACCAGATAAAAAGGATCGTGTCATGAGTAAGCAGAGTTCATTCTCAGGACTCAAGAATGGCTCACTATATACAAATCAGTAAGTTAATTCATATTAGCATGAAGAATTAAAATCACATAATCATCTTTAAAGTTTTCAAAGAAATATTTGGCAAAAAGTATGGTGAAAATTTACTATTATTTAAATTCAGAAGGAATTTACCTCAACACAACCAAGGTTGTGTTTAAAAAACTGATATTATGATTTTGTATTCAAGATAGAAAGCTGACAGCTTTCCTCTAAGATGGAAAAAAAACCAAGTATGCAACTCTTGATATCTTTATTTAACATAGCAGTGGAAATCTGAATCACAGTAAGATAAAGAAAATATAGGCAGTAAAGTAGGAAGGAGTAAACATTTCTCCACTTATATTTTTATTTTTAGAACACCCAAATATCTTCTCAACACAAAAATTTCATAATAGATAATAGTGATTAAAGCTTCAGTAACATTTCTTCTTCAACAGAAGAAAATTACTAGCACTTCTGTACATTACCAACAAAATATCTGTCAAAGACATTTTTAAATAACCCCAAAGATACTATATTCACAATGACAACAGGATAGTTAGGAAAAATCATAACCAAGGTAGTAAACCATCTGTACAGTGGACATAAAAGAAAGACTAGACAAGAAAATTGATGAAACAATGAATTCATTGGAAGATATTCTATGTTCAGGGATAGCACTAGGTGGCCAAACTGGTCTCAAGTTTGCTTCCCAAGACAGTTTTGAATTCCTAATCCTAATAGTTGAGTGCAGGCTGAGGCATTATTTCTGGCTTCTGTCATTTTTTCATAACATAGATAAACCTGTTCTAAGTGAAACAGATAAATCATTATCTTTATATGAAAGAAGTCAGGTACAGAAAGACATATTCTATAAAGGTTGCTTGGATATGAAGTTGAGAAGATTTGAAAAATCAAACACATCGAAAACATAATGACAGCTACAAGGCTAGAAGAGACAGTCAACAAAATGTATTATTATATCTAATAATAGCTAGTTTATAATGAAATACAAGTTGCTGAAATAGATCTTAAATGTTCACACCATAAAGAAAGAATGTAAGATGATAGATTTGTTCATTACTTTCATCTAATCAAATTGATATATATATGCAGAAAGATAACATTGTACCCCATAAATGTATGCAATTATTTTTAGTAAAAATAAAACATCCACTGTAATTAAAATATAACAAAATATGATTTATCAATTCATATCAGAAAACTTAATTATGTTGATAATAAAACTGACCAGTAAATAATATTATCATAAAAAACATTATTAACAAGGTACAGAAACCTTTGTTAAATGGCAAAAAATGCAATATATATTTTAAAAATTAAGAAATGTAAGAGGTGGGTTTGGAAGGGTGAGAATGTTGGAAGAGGTGACATTGATCAAGATACACTGTATTCATGAATTGCTTCACCAAATGGCAACTCCTTTATACAACCACTTAAACATAATAAAATATTTTTCAAAAGTTTTAATGATATTATATTCATACAAATAAGTTGGCAAATATTTGTCTAAATTTTTACACATTTTATCTACATAAATTACGTTTACAAATTGGTTTCACCTTGATGTATCCATATATGCATAAACATTCCTTGATCAAAGTTAGCTCTTGTCACTCTCCTTCAAGTTCTCCCTTCTCTTGAAAACAATCCCAACAAGCTTTACAAGACCATTTTCATACATGTACAAAAAGGATTTGCACCCTATTCACCCCCTTTATCCTAAGACAGGCCCAACTGATTTTGCATTCCTATCGTCCATATTTTAATATGCTAACTGTTCAAAGAGTTTTCACCACAGTACTTAGCACATATACATACAGAATTTTACTCAGCTTGGTTCCCCTCATTTACTCAATTTCCCTATCTCCATTACTTCTATTATTCAGCAGCTTTCAGTGAGGGTTATTTGGCCATCTCCATTTTCAGATGTACTGTTTTCAGTGTCATTCAACCCCTAATATTGTCTTCTCTCCCTTTCTCTAATCCCCTAAAATAAATGTTTAGTCATAATCATTCTCATATTGTTTTCACTTTATAGACCTAGACATTGTATTTCAAGTACTAATCATTTAGGATTAAGGATAAATACGATATACATATAATTGAGAAGTAAATGCAAAACATTGTTATTGTTTTTCATTATGGTAAATTAGAAACAGTACAATTAGCATAAAATTTGAGCTTATATATCTACTATACAAATATTATATAAGATAGTAAAAATGTAAAACTTCTTGGAAAAATGTTGAAAAATGTGGAATATCTGATGGTTATTAATCAGTATAAATCCCTTCTTATTTAAAATATGTATATTGTATATATGTGTATATACATATAAAAATGTGTATGTATAAGGAAGCAAGTCAAGCAAAATATGTAACTATCTTTATTGAGACTATCAGTCTCTGGCTGATTTTATGTATTTTTTTGCAGTATTTTTTCAAATTAAATGCCTATAGTTTATGTCCAAATTGCTATGAAAAAGGGATAAGCATGGAAAAAGATTGAGAAGACTAAGACCATGAAAACTTTAAAGACTTTATTCAAATAAAAAGGGCTAATTCCAGAAGTTACCACTGGATTGGATTAAGGAGAGTATCAGGGACATAGTGGTAATGAAGGGGATGCTGTTTTCTGTTAAGAGCAGGAATTGAAAAAGAAAAAAAATGAAGGTGACTTAAAAGAAGAAAAGGAAACAGAATAAGCATTCTTTATTTCATTTTTCTGCTCGAAAAATAATCTTTAGATTACTACAGGCAGAACTAATTTCACTAAGTGAGAATCAATGCCCCAGATAGGTAAAAATGCTTTTCATAAAGGACTTCAGCTTTCTCCTCATATTTATTACTTGATTCAGAAACAAACACAAAAAGTCCCCAAGGTTCTGCAAAGACAGGAAGACATTTAAAAAAGAGTCTAAAATAAGAAAGTCTTGATCGTAATTAGTATCTGCATTTATGGGAAAGGTTTCTGACAAAAACTCAGTTGGGTAACTAGTCTCTGGATTATAAACCATAATATAATTTGACATTGTATTGTAGACATGTTGCCAATCTACAAAAAGTTAATCCACCAAAAGAGAAAGTGCAAAATACTCAACTTTTGACAGACTGCCCAACAAATATGGCTAACTTCTAGGAAAAGCTGGATCTCTTCTGGATAGTGAAGATAGATTGAAGGAACATGGAGAGTTCTGAGGTGGAGATGGGCCAGAGCAAGGCGCAAACATGGGCAGGGGTGGTATTGAGAACCAGGGCAAGGAAACTGGGACACACTGTAAATAGTTCAGAAAAAGTTGAAAGACAAGAGATGCGTTGCAGGGAAAGTCCACTATTTGCAAATAAATGAGAATTCCTGCAGTACAGGTCTCTTGAAAACTGACATTAAATCCAGCTGTCTTGCAAACAGGATGTCTTGAGGAGACCATTACAAAACAGCTGCAGGGCAATCATACCCCTACTAAAGCTCAAAAACTTCTCTAGAACTCAGCAAAAGAAAAGTCATTTAGCAAACTAATATACTTGTTTCTAAGTTGTCCTGCTTCCCTTCCAGTCTTTACTAGAAGATTATTTATTAAATAATAGTCTCTGAAAGAGCCACATGTTTTGTTCTTAATATCATTACCTGTAAATTATAAGATGCAACTTTATAGAAAATATGCAGTATCTTATCCGGGTACATAACACTTTGTGATTGTTCATCATCAACCTTCAGTGAAAGCCAGTTTTATGAAGATAATGTTGAGCGTGTTTTCACTTACATGAAGCATTGAATTCCTGCCACAACATTGTGAAGCCAGTAGAGTTATTTGCTCCATTTTTCAGCTGAGAAAAGCTTAGCTCATTCACTAAGGGAGCCCACGCATAGAAAAGTGTTTCTAAAATTAGCTGCTTCATTTTTACACCAACTTAGATGGTTTGATAATGTTTTGCTTTTACACTTTAGTTTTTTATAATACTTTGTTTTTATACGTTTAAATTCTGAGATATTTGGGAGAAAAAATAAAACTGGAGCAGTCATAAGCATCAGATGGAATCCTGACCTTCTTGGGACATCGCACACTGGAAAGGTGACATAAATTATGTGTGTGGCAAAGTTATCTAGTGTAAGAAAGAATTCCACATCATTAAAGACTACAGAGGAAAAGGTATTATCAATCTTCCTCTCTAGGTTCTGCATTTCTCCCTACTCCCATTGGTAAAGGAGGAGTGAACCATAGCCATCCAGCACTGTGCTGTTGAATCTGGCCCTGCCAGATTCAAGTGCAGTATTGTGCTCGTAAGGTAATACCTGATTTGACCTCATCTCTCCATTATTTAACCATCTTACAACTTTCAAAACGAACATTGCTTTGTGTTTGGGTGTATGTCTTCAATTTCCTTTATTTTGTATTCTTAATCAATTCAGCATAACAATTATTTACATAACAATTATTTACATTTATTAGCTGTATATATTAATCTGTACGTACTTCAGAGTTGATTGGAAAGTCTGGTATGGTGGTTTCATGCCTAGCCCCAGCACTCTTGAGACTGAAGCAGAAGAAATGTGTTAGAGCAGGCACAAAGACACCTTGTCTCAAAACCAAAACAAAAAATTTCTGAAATATGTGGGAGAATGCTCAGAGAATTGAGTTCCCTCCAGATACTGTGGGATACTGTATTTTCAGATCCGGGAGCAAACACAGGTCTTCCTGTCTTCAAATCCATCCTAGATTGTCCCAGCCCCATCCACACCCCAGGAGCTCTCTTTGGTAGAAAGAGTCCCAAGATTGCTCCACTCCTTGGTGTCTATACTCTATACTCTATAATCACTTCTCAAATATGGATGGGATGTGTGGCCATGTGACTTGTTGTTTCACCAGTGCTGAAGCTTGAACTCATTGTCTTTAATTCTCACTCATTTATTTTGTTCATACTTGGAGCTTGATTACTCTTGCTTTGCTCTTGATAGTAAAATGCAACTCTAGTTTGGACTGAATTCTATTCTTGCATCTAAATCCAGAGGTGAAGAATCATTAGTAGCCTAGAGACATTCCAGGTGCAGATTCCAAGTTTTATTGACTATATTCTTAATTATTACCTGCTATAAATCATTCAGTATTGGGCTTTGATCCTTAATCTGACATTCCAACACTGTAGGAACATTTTATTATTTATCTTATTACTGTAAGTAAACAAGCATGCATAGATTCTCAATTGTATTCTACCTAACTGATGATTTTTGGGGAGAATGTGAAAATTAAATATTCCAAACATTCAACTGATATTCCAAGCTCCAGTAACAGGTCCTACCAGATTAAAGCTCAAAATTATATTCTGAATATTTGTTATATTTATTCGCCTATATAATACATAATCATTCAGCTTTTTAAAATATGACTCATTGGAATATACTGACAAAGAATATTTTCTGTAATTCTTTTGATATAATAGGTCTGAAAGAAAAGATATTGAAGGATTATAAGCACCAAACCACACATATTTACAATATAGATGGGTAAATGCAATTTGTTTAATTCAAATTGAGTTGCTCTTCCTAAAAGTCTGAAATATAAAAATATACAGCAAACATTTTACTGGTAGTGTTTCATTCATTCAAATGAATGAGATTTATACTCACACCATGTTTTAAAAGAACTAACAGCAATTATCTAAGGATATTCAATATGCAATTACTTGGAAGAGGAAAACCCAAACTTGCAGTCAACTTTTAGGTTTCAAAGCTGTAGAGAGCAGAGCAAGCAAGGAATTTCTATCTGTATTCCCTCAATTCTGTATTCAGTTTGTTGCTGCTGTTATTATTATTTATATAACCAGGCTTTGTTGTTCCCTATAGTGAGCTGTAATTTTTTTTTATTAGAGGCTTAAATGTTTCCCTTTATTGTGCTGGGTGCTTTTCCATGGCTGTAGGAATCTGGTTGAAACTCCTGTGCGCGCGCACGCGTGTGTGTGTGTGTGTGTGTGTGTGTGTGTGTGTGTGTGTGTGTGTGTGTGTGTGTGTTGGTCCTGGAGATCTGGGTGCTTAAACTCAGGATCTGGGTGTTGTCCTGGTGAGTTGTAATTTTTTCAGAAGTGTTGTGATGCTTCCAGAAGTCCTACTTGTTGTGGAGAATCATTCATGGGAATTCTGAAGTGCCTGCCAAATTAATTAGAAATGAACATATTAATCTGGCACAATCTCTGTTTTAACAAAGGAAGCCTGGATCATTTTAAGACTTTTGATACACCCTACTTCCTTCAAATAAATTGAGAGGATGAGATATGTAAATCTACTAAATAGTTATAAAAACTTCATGCTTTCCCCCCCAAGACTTTCTTTAAGAATGTCCTAGAGTTGAAGTATCTTTTTGGCATGCCATGAAGTAATTTCAATTTTTCCAGCAGGCAGCCAATACTTAGTTCCTATTTGATTAGTCTTGAAATCTTCTCTTTCTTGGTCCTGTGTCTGTTTACTTATGCAATTGTGTAATAAAATATGTTCTCTTCTGTTTGTATTAACTTGCACAAAGAAATATGGGATGAATTCATTTAAAATAAAACCACGATAAGTAAAGATTGTTGATAAGAAAACGGAGTTGCAGGTAGGAGTCTAGGATTACCATATTTGTAGCTACACAAAAGATCCCTTCAGTACATCTGGTCCGAACTAACACCTTCCGATGCACTGCATGCATCCTCATTCTCTGTAGAAATACGGGTGTTGCCAGCACCTGTCACAGCAGTGGGAATCAAACTGACAATAAACTACCTAGCCATGTTGATATACATGCTAGGTGATTATTTATTCGTTTTAATGGATGCTTACACTTTCCACCTTATTTATGTTGTTTTGGTACCAAGTGCACATTATGTGATTTTCCCAGGTAAGCATGTCTGTCCCCTCAAATATTTATTGTTTGTTTTTAATTTTCATGAAACAATCTGTCAGAAGATTTCCACCGATAAAAATAATTAGGACTGCTGCAGAACATTTTCTGTTATAGTTATTTTCTTCACGATAGACAAAAAACAAACTATGCCTTTCAATAACAATATATTGCACCTTTTTTGCCCAATAACTGTACTATTAGCCATTTGGTAGGCAAGACAAAGTGAAAACGTAACCTGCTTTAATATTTTATTTATTACTTTTATCCACTGGTGGTGTTTTACATCTGAAGAGCTGACCTAAAGAAAGTAAAATTCTCTTAATTTGATCATTTACTGATAATGAACATTTTCTAATTCAGAGCTAGATAAAAGTGAATGTTAACACATGCAGTTTGGGGTAGAGATATAAATGGTGAAGGCATTAAAAAGTGCTCAGTACAATATCCCCGAAGAAATGTTAAGAGGGGAAAATGTCCTGCTGTGGACCATTTGAACATAAAACTTCTTGAGTTTTTCCAAGAGGAGCCTTTAGAGGACTCTTCAACCCCCAGGACACTATTCTTATCAATTCAACATGGTGGATTGATTCACTCATGGATTAATTCACTGGTGGATTGATTCTAAGGAAAGTCTACAGAGCATTTGGAAAAATTACCAGAGTAATGACTGGTTGGACAAAGTAACGCATCTCCAAAAATATTGAATAATGGATGCTGTGAGTAACTTCCCAGTTTGAGCTACTTTCCACCAAGCGTCAGAATGATTGCTTTCTTTGTGGTACCCAAATTGCATATGAGTAACTATCCATTTACTTGTACTGGCATTAAATCCGCTTTTCTACACACCGTAAAAGCTCCATTTTCCCAGCTTGCCAACTTTTATCCTACCCACCAACTATGCAATCAGAAATAGTAAAAAATGTGGGGCCAACAAATTGCTGAACTATTCTATCAAGCAATATGTCAAGGCCTAGGTCTTTACTGCCTTTTAAGAAAAGTTACTACTTTTCTTGTGCGTGCTGATAACCTATAGTTCATACAGATGGCAGTTATACCGTTTTTGCCGCCTTCCATTCTCCAGCACCTTAAAAGACACACTGATATTTATGAACGCATAAAATCACACGTGATCTATTTATCTAACCAGATAGCTTCCATTATAACATCAACTCTATTCTCAGCCATGAATCTTTCTCTGAAAGGTTGCCAGATTGTAAGTATTTTCTGACAAACATGCCACGAGTAGATAAGAAACCAAAATTATCCAAATATAGTGAGGTTACACCAGAAAGTGATAATGTACAGAACTGAAAATCAGAAAGTTGAAAATATTTTTAGTTACTAGACAATGGGAAAAGGTTAGAAAATCATGAATTAGGTATCTCTTGTTATTGCATCATTTTACTTTATATTTTTCAAATAGACATAGAAACATAATCACATATATCCATGTATTATACCTTTAAATACTCAAAAATATTGGGTTTTCTTAGTAATTTCCTCTTTAAGAAAACACTTTCAGTTAAAAGTATACTTGTAATAGAAACAGCTAACTGTTACTGTAGACTTATATAGGGATGAAACCTGCTTTTAAGGGTCTCTGTATATTAGGTAATGATTACAATATTCCTATGATGTAAGTATGAAAATCACTCCTATTTTACAGATGCATAAGATGCAATGTGAAAAAAGGTGGAAAAGACCTTAACAAGTGACCTAATTATTCTGTTTAAAATAATCCTTTTGGTAACTATTTTGTTATTGTATCTCTTCCAACACAACTGACTATTTTTCAGTGCAGTGAACTAGTAAACAGATAGATGTTCATTGATTTCAAATGAGGCGATGTCTCAAGAAATCTACTATGAATGGAAAATAAATCAGATTATACTGAATATAACTAAAAATTAAAACCAAACAAAAAATATAGCACAGCAACAGGAGGAATTGTAGAGTTTCCGTTATTTTACCCTCACCTTAGTGTGTCTGGCTGAGATCTTCAGGTTACTTCTGTAGTCCAGTAGACGGAGAATCAGCTTTTAGTCCAAATCACCAGCCAGGGATAACACTGAAGTTTGAAATTTGCCCTGGGATTGTTTTTATTGAATATATGGTGTCTTTGAAACATCTTAAAATCACGTAAGTCCTAAGTTGAACCACCATAACTTGGGGAACTGTGTGCTTATATACATAATACATTCCCAAATATGTTAATTCAGATCTTAATATACATCTCTGATGCATCTATCAGCATGGCCCTATTTTGGAATTGGGAAGTGATAGTCACATGTAATAAAAGTTAGTATTTTTTAAATTGACAAAATTGTATGTGTGTATCACATGTATTATATCTTTTTTTATTTGTAATTGATTTTGCTCACAGAAAGCTCTAAGCCCTTATCTCCTTCTCCATAATTTCCACTTTTTTGCAGTCACAATTTACAACTTTCACATTGATTTCCCCAAACAAATTATAATCACTATTCTTTTAATAGTTTGGATCATTAGTCTGGTTCTGAAGTATGTTGTTTATATACCACCACTAGGTTAATAGTCAGAATATGACTGTAAACTTACTTTCACCAGTGAAGTTTATATTTTTAGGCTTTCTGTTTGTTTGTTTTTGGTACCATCTTTCCACTTGGAGATGTTTTCTTTTTTTATTTATTTTTTAATATTTCTAATAGATCAAATCTCCTTCAGAGACTTGAAATCTTCCAGCTATTATTGGTCTGAAAAGAGTCTTTCTCTCTTGTTGGTTTCTGAAGGACAGCTTTGCCAAGCTCAGAATTCTTAGCATCAGTTGTTTTCCTCTGGCATCTTATCTGATTTTACTCTCTTTGGCTCTATAAAATTTTGCCTGAGAAATTTGCTGTTGGTTGTATGTTTTCAAACTTCATTGTGTAATATGTCTTTTTATTGTATGTTATTTCTTTTTTTTGAATTGTGCATTTTTTTGTAATTCATTGTTTTTACATTTCTAACTCAAGTTTTACCTATTCACTCCTTTATTTATTCATTGAGATGGAGGTTGCCCAAACTGGCCTTGATGTTTTGGACTCAATTATTTCCCCTGTCTCAGCCTCCAACTGCTTGGATTCCGGGAATGTGCCAACAAAACATCGTCCTTTTGATTTTTCTGTGCCTTCATCTTTCTTCAGGCTTGAAAAGTTTTTCTGTGGATATGTATTTTAATAATATTTCTATCTTTTCATCTTTCTCTGCAACCTCTGGAATGTAATGATTTATATATCTGTTTGTTTAAAATATTACATGAATCTTGTGAACTTTTTCCACTCCCTTGTATTCTTCCCCCCCTTCTAACTACACTTTCAAATAATCGGTCTTTGAGCTCACAGATGTATTTTCATGATAGAAATTTATTTTCATGATTTACTATTGATGATCCCTATTGCATTTTTCATTTGGTTTATTATATTTTAGCATTAGAGATATTTTATTTATAGAATACTTGATTTTTTAATGATTGAGTGATGAATTTTTTGACTGAAGATTTAATTTAGGATTTTGTGCTTTCTGAACAAGTGCTTTATCATTTAAAACATGTCTCTATTCCTTTTAATTTTAATTTGTAAATTAGACGCTTATGTTAATTTTTCTGGGTTGGAATTGAACCATGATACCCTTCTCTTTTCTTCTTTGTGATTATATGAATGCTCTACCATACCCTAAATCTATTGATTTTGTAAAAGAATTCTGGCTTTCTTGAATTTTTCTTTTTGAATCATTTCTCTGAATTTTTGAAGGTTAGTAGAACATTTAAATTTTTTTTACACATCTCTATTGCATCAGATGATGTTACCTTATTTTGCTAATTTGCACCATGTTTCATTGTTGTTGATTCTTGTACTCATCAGTATCTGTGCTTTGAAAAAGTATTTTAGTCTTGCTCTGGCATCATCTGGAAACATCCTTAAAAAGAAATCTATGCACAAAGAAATGGATGGGCCTAGAACAAATCAAATTTAGTGAGGTAAGCCAGGCTCAGATAGAGACAAATGGCCATGCTTTCTCTCATATGCAGAAGCTAACTCTAAAATACACCGGGACCTGATAAATTATACAGGTCTCTAGGCATTCACACACAGTGAGAACAAAAGAAGATATTCTTAGGGGAGGAACACAAAGGCACCATGTCTATGAGCCTCTGATCATATAAAATAATACTTATCAAAATGAACCCCCAGGAAACCAAAACAAAAGGGTTTTTGTATTGTTGTTATTGTTGTTGTTTTCTTTGCTTTTAGTCTAGTTTATCTATTTTGGGGAGAGTAAAGGGCAGGCACAGAAATGGAGGGACAAAGGGTGAACAAATGTGCAGTGATACTCACTAGACACTATGTTGAAAATGACCTATGCAACTTGTGGGAGGAGATGGAAGGGAAAAACTAGGAGAGAGCAAGGGAAGGGGTGGCATTGTCCAAAAAGAAATGTGCTCTTTATCTGACTTACGTAACCCCTTTGTGTGTCACCTTCATTACAATTTAAATACAAATTAAAAAGAAAAAAAAAGGTATCTATGAAGTAACTGGGAAAAGACTATCTGAATAGCACAGCTATTCAGTGCGAGGAAGCACCCAAATCCCAGGACAACAGTAGCTGGCGCAGCCCAGGACTGGAGTACAGTGTCCTCCAAGTCCAGCCCAAACTGAAAACCCATTGTCATAATGCAAGGCTAGCACAGCCCTGGGGGCATCTGAGCTCCATGAGCTCTGTGACTGGCCTTCCACTAACACTGGTGCATAACCCACAGTGACTGCAGTCAGACAGCAATGATGCAGTCTGGTCCCTGATTCCTTTGGTCAAAGCCAGAGGTTCTTTCCTTTTCTGCCAAGATTCTTATAACTCAACAGTAGGCTCTTTCCTTGGATAGGAAACCAGGGTGTTCTATCCAGTGCTAACTTTAACATGTTAGGGACCAATGGTAAGTTCTATGCTTACTGCTCTCTTTGCTCCTATTTGCCTGGCATCTTTCTCCAAACTGTGCTATCTGTCATGAAAGTCAGGATGATGCGAGTGTACAATAATCCTTACCCTGAGTTCTTATGAATGTATTTTTGCACATGGATATTTGTCCCAATGGATGTTTCTGCTAAAGGAAAATTGTTGGCAAATCCTGTTCCTAGACTATCCTCTCTCTCATGGTCAGTGTTATTAGGAAATTTTAAATAAGTGAGTCAGACAAAATCAAGGACTAAAATGTGAACTGAAATGTATGTGTTTGCTTCAAATTATTATGCATAGGCAGAGCTAAAGAAAAAGACTCTAACCTATCGCGTAAAATTAACTTGATTAAAAGAAATGGCAAGTTACAAGCAAAACTGGTCATCTCTACAGGTGAATTATTGGGTCAAGTAGAGGGCACTGTCCACATGTGACTACTTACAACTTTAGAGATAGCTAGACCAAACCAAGATGTGCTAGGCCTTCACAGACTTAGTATGATTACTATGTCAATTAGTACAGAATGATATTTATCTTAATTTTATGTTGAAATGACTTTCTGTTTGGGGCATGTAAGAGACTTATTGTTTGTTTGGGGATTTGTGATACACGTTTTCACTGTGTAGCCCAATCTAATCTATCTATCTTCCTGCTTCAGCCTCCTAAATACTGGGATTATAAAAGCATTACCATTGCATCATTTAGCACAATGAGTGCTACAATAAATTTGACCAATGAATTGTACCATTTTTATGGTTCAGGATCAGCTTCATTATGCTATACTAGAAATAAACCCCAAGTATTAAAATAGCATGTTATGCTCTGCATTTCATTCTGTTTATTCATTGTAGATTGCCAAGAAGAAACTCACCATCATAGTCATGCAGGAATCAAGGCTAGGAATCAACTTTACCATCAGCATGGTAAAGTTGATTAAGCAAAGCAAATCTGAAGGAAAACAACAAATTCCAGATTGCCAAAAGAATTTACATTCGGCTCTTTAGCTATGCAAGAAGTAGCTCAGAGAATAAAAATGGCATCTGCTCTCCCACAATCTTCTCCATATTTGTATCCACAGGACCCTGAATATGAAGGACATTAAAGACTCTACATCCATATCACATTGAATATAATTGTGTCAAAACTAGGAGCTATCATGAGGAAAAGTAAGAATAAATTATATATTCCACAGATAAGCCTTTATGATGGCTTATGAACACTATAGGGGTTAAGCTGCTGAAAGGTCAGAGAATAAGGTAGGGGAGGCCTGGGAAAGAAGAGAAGTACAGAGTTAGAAGGGGTACACAGCTGGGTCCTTCCCTGTTATTCAAAAAAGATACTAGCAAGCCATGTGGCTTCTACTGGCATCTTGTTTTCCAGAGCCCCTCCTGCTGTGCTAATGAGGGAAAAGTGACCTGCCTGCTCATTTTCGGGCTCTTTACTTAGTAATGGCATGACATGCTGTAAAACTGACTGCCTGTGCTGTGTGAGAGATTAGATCATGCAATCCCTCACAGATGCTCTTAGGGTCTTTGAAAGTGCAAATCTGAAGTTTCAAAACTGCATGTGTTTTCTCATCTGAAATGCTGAAGGAGTAACACCTTTCCTGTTAATTTCACACCATTTCTCATATGGTTCCTTCATTACAATGCATCACAAACTACTTGCCTACAAATTACTCCGTTTGCCATTCTGATCGATAATTATGAGCTATGAAGAGGTCCCAAGTGTCCAATTTCACTAAATGACATATCTTGCACTCTGATCCTGCTATGATAAGAAAATGTCTTTCTTTTGATGGCATTAATAAAATTTTTTCAGGTTAGCCTTACAATCTCAGCCCTCAAGGGGATTTTTCATGGTTTTATTGTTTGTTTGTTTGTTTTTGTTTTTGTCACCAAACCAAGGGTTTCTCCTTGGTTTTGGCTTTGAGGTCAGTGTGGACAGACAGAAGATACAGACACATACTGCATTTGTATGTCTGTGCTTGTATGAAAGTTGGCAGAAAGGAAGGTGAGCAATTTATCAGGAATGAGAGAAGCCTGATTTCTGTTGAGGTTCACTTTGAAAAGCCCATAGTGAAATAGTTAAGCACAAAACAAGCAAAACATAGGTTATCATACAGTGACAGAGCAACCTGAAGTTTTCCTAAACAAGTCTCCTGTAGAAATATTTGAGGCAGAGATAAAATAATTTACTAAGAGAAAAGGAGTGACAAAGGTTTTTGTTGTTACTGTTTTATTCTTTGGTGGGGGGTCAGGTTTTTTTTATTGTTTTGGTTTTAGTTTTGTGCTACAAATATAGACAGAACTCAGGTTCTCTTGCTTGCACTGATACTTGTTTCACTCACACCTAACACTGTACCACTTGAGTCACATCTCTATTTTCATCTCTTTTCTTTCTTTCTTTCTTTTTTGGATTAGTTGGAGATAAGAATATCCAGAACTCTTTTCCCATGTGGCTGGCTTTGAACCTAGGTCCTCAGATTTCAGCCTCCTGAGTAGCAAGGAGAAGAGGCATGAGTGAATGGCACACAGTTGAAATAAGGAGAGACATAGTAGGAGAGACATAGAAGCAACAAGCCAATCAAGGGTCATACAGCATGCAGAAAAGTTGGGGAATGGGGTTTATGTCTTTGGTGAGGCTATTTTCATGGGCTGTTCCCTGTATTGTGGAACCTATTGACTGGCTGCTCTTTCGCACAAAGAACAGCTTGAGCCCTGAGTTTTCATATCTATGTTCTATTGGGCCCATTTCCTGGCCTTGATTCACTTCCTCATTCCACCTGAGCCTGGATATGTCTCTATCCAAGTGACACTGTAAATTAGGCCTCCTCCATACTCTTTCTTTTTGGAAAGCAAAACAGATTTGTGAACTAGGGTGTGAATAATTGAATCACAGTTGTTGAGATAAGATTGTATATGAAAAGACTAAGTCATTTCATGTCTTTAAAAACAAAGAAGTGATTCTCTGGTTATCACAAGAGAAGTAACAAAAGAAATTAAGTAATAGTACTTCCTAACCCCAGTGCAAAGAAACTAGTATTCCCAAAGTTAGACAAAGTGAACAGAATTAGTGTTGACCATCAAATCAGGAATAATAACAGACAAGTTAAAGATCTATTGCTCCAAGAACTACTTATTGACTACCTTATGCAAAGAAAAGAAGCCTTTTGTTAGTCCACACATGAGGGAGGTACTCAAAAGTACCCTTCCCAAAAAAAGTAGCCAACATATGACTTTGCATAACTTTGATGGACCACACAGGCCATTAATTGGAAAACTTAATTACAATATTTTCTCTTGGAGGATTTGAATTCCTCTTCATGATCTCTGCCTCCTGTGGCTCCTACTGTTACTTATCAACTGGAAAAATAATATTCATCTTCACAATGGGGAATTAGAATTTCATCCTCCTCTTAATTTTTTTTTTTTGGTTGGTCATGGGGCTTGAATTCTGGAACTGGGCACTATCCTTCAGCTCTTCAGCTCAAAGCTAGTGCTCTACCACCTGAGCCACAGCACCACTTCCAGTTTTCTGTTGGTTAATTGGAGATAAGTCTCACAGACTTTCCTGCCTGAGCTGGCTTTGAATCGTGATCCTCAGATCTCAGCCTCCTGAGTAATTAGGATTACAGGGGTGAGTCAATGGCAGCTGGAGGCATCCTCATTTTTAAATAGAGGAAATTTTCTGAATAAAGCACAAATTTAAATTCTCCAAGAGCAGTTGTCTCTAAGTACACAAAAATATATATGTCTTCCTGTTTTGAATAGGTTTTCTTTTTCTTCCTTTTTGACTAGAAATATTTAATTATCATCATTTAAGGAAGAGATATAAAGGAATATAAAGTAAGTCTTTACTATCAAAGACTAAAATCTATTTCTTAGGTTTATTCTCTTTACCATATTTAATCTAATCATCTTAAGTACATAACTTTTTAAAAATGAAATTTAAATAGGAGGAGACAAATTGGAAGAGTTTGATCATATCAAGGTTTTAATCCTGAGAAAATTTTCTCAATTCTTGGACCCATACTTGTCTTAATTTACACAAGCAATGTTGCAATGTAGTGATTGAAGAATTTATGGGAAAGTTGTGATTCATAAGCTTTATGTGTATTATTATCACATAACAAAGCTGAGGAAGGTAAGGGGGATATCTATTAAATTATTTTGCACAATCAACCAAAACAGTTATTTAGGATTTTTTTTATCCACTTTTACCTAAATTGAACTCTAATTTGTGTTTCCTCAAAACAGAATTTGTTTATATAATTGGATATCCATTCATTGCAGCATAGAATTACCTTTTTTATGTGTATAGGAACAATTTGTGAGCATAGATGTGGGAAATAAAGTTGGAGCAACTGAGAGTAATAAAAAGTGAAATGTTGATACTAGATAACAGGAAAAGTGCAGCAATGTTCTGCTCTTATTCAAACAGAGGTCAGACTGGTCTTGAATTAGGGTTTATATTATAAAATTTCTTATGAAGGTCATTAATTCAACATCTAAATGGACTGATAAGTATACCTCACTTGATGCTAGAATGGAGAAGTTGCCTAACTAGTCTCCATTTCATCCTTATCTATAACAAGAGATAATATGCCTAATCTTTCCTTCAGTTCATCTGTAAGTCATATGAGGCATAATTGTTTGGAAATTTAAATTATAATGGAACTTATAATTTAAGTTTTTATTTCTTCTGAGTCATGCAAAATTTGATTTTGACAACTGAACTAATCTTTCCCAATGATTTTCATTATCTTTTTTGTTAGCCACTCTGCCATGGTACATGGAGATCTTTTTAATTCAGAACTATCCTTCTTAAAATAATAGCTTGTCTTATAAAAAGTACAATGTGGCTTGTAAATGTCTCCAATGTTGGGGAAAAAAAGTTCTCTAACAAGAAAGAAGTAGTGATGTTTTTTTGTATTGTTTTGTTTTGTTTTACTGTTCTGTGTATCTAGAAAGCAAGTACCTGGCATATTCACTGCCTGATAAATATGCTCAATAAATACTTAATCTTGCATAAGTAGATTTCTAAAACTCATGCAAAATTATTCTGCAAAACTTGGACACAAAAGTGGATTTAACTGCTATTGAAATTGTCTCCTAGTTGTAGTATGGATTCTTATTTCTGCATTTGTTAAATATTAAAATAAAACATCTATACATCTGTTATCAAAAAAAAATCATACCAGGTACTGATGGCTTACACCTGTTAATTCAAGCTACTCTGGAGTCTGAAGATCATAGTTTGAAGAGAAAGGAAGCCCATGAGATTCTTATTTCTAATTAACCACCAAAAGCCGGAAGTGTAACTGTGGCTCAAGTGCTAGAGTACCAGCCTTCAGGAAAACACTCAGGGATAGCACTTAAGCCCTGGCCATGAATTCAATCCCTAGTAACAGGACACACACTCGCGTGCATGTGCACGTGTGTGCGTGCACACACACGGATCTAAAGTATCAAAATATTAGAATAAAAAAGTACAGAAAATGCATGTTTTGTATTTTATTTTAAATTTCTACTAGCAACATTTTAAAGAATTTTGTAAGTTATGGTAAGGAAGGAATAGCAGAGGTACACAGCAAATTAGAATAGCATAAAATAAGTGTGTGTGTGATTGAATGTAGATATACTACCTTGACTAGTGTCTTTGTAATAAAATAAAATAATTATTATGTTTCCTCTAAATGCACTGTGTTATAAGAAGTACAATTAATGTAAAGTACACTTAAAGATAATTACCAAGAAATATTCCATTATTGTATAAGATAATTTTGAAAAATTCTTTAATAAATTTAAATACATTTTTAAAATAAATCTTTAAATTATCACTCCAAGTTTTACTCTTTTCAAAATTAATAAAGTAGTATAATGGATTCTGTAATTATCTGCAAAGCATACTAATAATTGACCCTTGTAAATTACCTATTATACATATGTTTCAAGGCACCACAATTAAACTCAATAGGATATATTTATTGTTTATTAATTGTAACACAACAAATGAAATATAGTTTAGTTCTCCCAATCTAGATACTCTATAGATCAATCTAAATATATTCTGGTATTTTCCATTTGTGGATAAGGATGCAAACATTCTTCATTAGCATGCACCCTGGTTGAAACAACTCAAGAGGGCTGGGTGTGAAGACATGGAGAGACTTTTCCTACTGATGTCTCTGGAGACATCTGGTCATAACTTGGGGATTAGATTAGAAAGGCTTTACAATTTAGCAGCACATTCTTAATTATTGAATGGCAGCGTTTCTAGTGAAAATATTGACACAAGCTTTTAATTTGTTTAATGGCTTCCAATTATGTGCCCACCTGAAGAAATAACAAAATGATACTGAGTTAGAAATCTAAAATAACTTAGAAGGTAATAGGAATGAAAGGAGGAAGAAGATTTAATGATTTGTTGTGAAAAGTCAGAGGTTTTTGTGCCAGATGCTGGTGGCTCACACCTGCAATCCCAGCTACTCAGAAGGCTGGAATCTGAGGATCTTGGTTCAAAGGCATCGGAGTAGCAAAATCCATAGATTTTTATCTCCAATAAACTACTCTGAAAAGCCGTAAGTGGTACTGCAGGTCAAGTGGTGGAGCGGGGGAGTAGAGGTTTTGTAGTAAAACATGAGTAACATTTGTTTCTACTTGTATTAATAATTTCCTAGTTGAGAAAGCAAATTTGAGGTTTCTTTGTACATTTAGACTGACCAACTAAATGTTATAGCCTTAAACCTTGCAAGGCAAAGTAAGTTAGAATCATTTAGGTAAATATGTCTTTGAGACCAAAACTCTTTATTACGAAAATGTTTTTAAAAAGTTAGGTTTTATTTTATTGCACTATATTTTGAAAACAAGGAAACATTTTCACTCTGTAACAAAAAACACCTGACAAAGCAACCAGCATTCTATCCTACGGCATACTGTCTTTTTTATTTTTTATTTTTTTTAAAACATCACAATTGTGATGTTTTTTATACTGTTCAACTTTGAAGAAATGCTGAAGTAGCTGAGTAAGGAGGAGGAGATTACAAGATTCTAAATCTGCAGCAACAACCATACTCAATGGTAAATTATTTTAAATATTTTACCCAATTAACATGGCTGCCTAGTGCTTAACGGCACCATTTTTTAAGCTTAATGGTAGATAATCTTGGATAAAGTTCAGCGAAAAGACAGTTGAGCAATTCTACTTCTTAAGAGAAGTGGTGTTCAGGGAAGTGTGCTGCCTCATATTCTGGAAATGGACATATGAATAAATTGGGTTTATACGTGGATAATACAATTCAGCACATCCGCTGCAATATGCATCGGCTAGAGAGTAAGAAATTGGAGAGGTAAAACATTTTACTCTACACTTTATCCAACTTAATGTTTATTCCTCCCAAAGAACAAAGCTACAATTTTTTTTCTCACTTTCACTATGAATGAAATTGGTGATAATATTGTGAAGGAGCACCTCATTTTCACCAACTGATGATTTTTAAATGCTCTGTTACCTTAATCCTGCTTTTAGGGGCTCCCGTAAGATATTTAAAATAGTTTACTGTTTTCAAATAATAATTTTAAAAATGACCTCAAAAAACAAAAGAACAGGCCAATGTAGTCCTTTGTAGAAGATATCAAAAAGAATTACATTACCTGTATTTCATTATTAGAATTAATTTCTAATCTACAAAGAAAATTAATGACTCTTTTGGCTAATATAGTATCCATTCAGGTGAATTTACCTTTAAATTTTAGCTAAAGGAATTTTTAAAGTCAATCTATCAATCAATCAATTTATCTATCTATCTATCTATCTATCTATCATCTTGGCAGTACTGGAGTTTGATCTCAGGACCTTACAATTGTTAGGCAGACATATTTACACTTGCTTAGTCATACCTCTAGGCTAGAATATTTTAAATAAATGGATTGTTTAGTTTTTTTCATTTTTTTCCTTTTCCTCTTTTTCAAAACCATGACGATTATTTTTTAATATTTTCCCAGTTTATATTATCATACACCCCAATTTTAAGATTGTTTTGTATCTAACTTTGTAAGGCTTTTTTATATCTAAATTTTCCTTTTTTCCATTATATAAGAACAGCGTCTCAAACTTCAATATACCTTCTTGAATATACCTTCTTTACTTGAATTAAATCTGAGTCTGCTTTCCCTGTGGAAGTAAGTTATATTTTATACATGCTCACGGCTCTACAATCTTTGAGTCACAGTTTAAAAAACTGAGAAATATTAACTTTTAAAAATATTTGTTTCTCAGGCTCCAGTGGCTCACACCTATAATCCTAGCTTCTAAGGAGGCTGAAATTTGAGGATTGTGGCAGGTCAAAGTCAGCCTGGGAAGAAAAAAACCATGGGATTCTTAACTCTAATTAGCTATCAACAGCTGGAAGTAGAAGGGAAGGAAAAGCTGGGAGAGAATGAGGGAAGGGGAGACATTGTCCATAAAAAAGTTAAGAGAAAAAGCTGGAAGTGGAGTTGCGGCTCAAGCAGTAGAGTGCTAGTCTTGAGCAAATCAGGTCAGGGACAGTTGTCAAGCCTGAGTTCAAGCCCCAGGATCAGCCAACAATTTAAAAATAAAATTATATATATATATATATATATATATGTATATATATACAAATAGATATATATAGAGAGAGAGTTCATGGAATATTGGCATGCCTATATTCAATGTTTAGCCACTAATTATTCCTTTTTTGGTTTAAGATTCCATGTTTCCTGAAATTGTTACACATTGTGCTACTTTTGTAACATGAGTTCTACATAAAATGTCATAATGGTTTCTTTTATCTAGATTTAAGTAGTACTTCATCAAATAATATCCTCAAAGAGATGAACCATCTACCTTCCAATATTAATATCAACCAATAAATTTTTTTGTTTTGTTTTGTTTTTTGTCTTGTGGGGCTTGAACTCTGGGCTTGGGCACTACCCTTCAGCTCCTCAGCTCTGTGAGTGCCACTTCCTGTTTTCTAGTGGTTAATTGGAGATGAGAGTCTCAGCCACTTTCCTGCCTGGGCTGGCTTTGAACCATGATCCTCAGATCTCAGCCTTCTGAGTAGCTAGGATTATAGATGTGTGCCACCGGTGCCAGGTCAATAAGTTTTTTGTTTTGTTTTGTTTTTATTTATTTTTTATTGTGAAAATACTGTATAGAGTGGTTACAATTACATGGGCAAGGAAATTAGTACATTTCTTGTCAAACATTGTTGTTTCCTCCTTTGTTTCCCCTTAACATCCCAGCCCAATAAGTTTTTTAAATTATACTGTTCTTATTTGTTTCAGTTGACTTGTCAACAAACAGGACATCTGAACAAGATAAGTATATTTGCCTGGTCTAAATTAATTCATATGAAAATGAGGATCAATTATGTTAATTAATCTACCAATTCATTATTGCTACTGTGTCAAACATGACTAATGTATGCCTTAAAACATTTCAAAAAATTTTTTTTCCTTCTTCCACTTCTGGAGGTGAGATCTCTGAAATGGTCTTACTGGCTACAATCGACGTATTTTCAGGCTGCTTATCTGCCTTTTAGAAGCTTTTGGGTAGGAAGTGTTCCATTTTCTTCTCCCAATTCTAGAGATTGCCCACATCCCTTGACACTTAAGCCCTTCATCTCTTTTTCAAAATGACAGTAAGGCATCCTTAAGACTGTCTTTTCTCTTATTTTTATTTCATAGTCTTCTCAGGCTGATTGTTCAAAACAAAAAGAAAAAAAATCCTATGCCCTCCATTTCTCATCATCCAAATTAAATTTTAACTTCTTCCAAAAAGTTCTTGTCCATGAGTTCCAAGAAACTACTCCGTCAGATTCCACTGTATGTTAGTACTAGCTGAACCTAATGCTACAGAATCCTTTCCTTTCTCTTGCCCATGCTTCTGCACTCTTCTCTGCCTCTTCTGTTTCTTGTCATTCTTACTCCTCAAGATTTCCTCATTTGGGTCAAGCAAGTAAAACATTGTGCCATAACGTTCTTTGTGAAATCTTCCCTGCCCTTCATTTGTGTTATTCTATGCCTTCTAGAAAACTCTTACATAGCACATTTGCAGTTCTTCCTCTAGCATTTGCTTTTATTTTGTGTATATGTTATTTTCCCAAGCTTCCAATGTCTTTCCTTTTTTGAGTCAACTATAAACAAGCAGGGCATTTTATACATGAAACACTTAGTATACAAATGTTGAACTGGCATATTGTATTTGGGCCCACATCATTTTATATCAGAATGTGAATTCCCATGGCAAATTTGATCTCAGCATTCTTCCATTCTTTCACAAGAGAAAAACAAAATCAGAACTGTGCTACAGAAAAAATATGATTCTTATACTTGTTAAAATAGTCACAAAAACTAAATTTAGAACATTGCAGTAGGTGTTGACTACCAATAGGATAGAAATTGGCTCAACTCTAAATATATCGAAACGCTTTGGTTTTTATAGATGTTCAAGAAGAAAAAAACATTTCTCTTACCAATTACAAGGTTCATGAAGAAATACCTGGCAAAACAGATTAGATTAAGAAAGAAAAAGCATGTAGATTTATTTGTTTTTTATGAAACAACAAAAAAACTTGGTAAAGCGGGGCGCCAGGGTGGCTCACGCCTGTAATCCTAGCTACTCAGAAGGCTGAGGATCAGGATTGAAAGCCAGCCTGGGCAAGAAAGTCTGTGAGACACTTATCTCCAAGAAATGAAGATTCAATGAAATAGGTAATTTGTGTATTTTATGCATATAGAGAGTAAAACCAGTATAAGGAAATAAGATAGGAGGACAAAACTCATGGTAATAAAGTTAAGGAGATTTAGTAAGGGCTGTTGACCCATATTTTCTCAAAGTCCTGGTGTGTTCAAAGATGAAAATGTTATTCTCTTCTCATTATGAGGACAGTGTTTCTTTAATGAGGATTTATGACCTACTTCAAAAAAGAAATCTTAACAGGGAGGTAGGAGAGAATGTCACATGTTTATTTTATCTCAAATGCTAATGTATACTATTTTGGAGCTGTTTGTCCAAAATCTCCTTTGTGTATCAGTCCTTTTATTTTTTACTGCTAAAACAAAATATCCAAGGCCAGGAAATGTGTAAAGAAAATAAGGTTTTATTTTCCATTATTATTATTCTGGAGTTTTATAGTTCAAAAGCCTGAGATCATTTGCAAGAGAGTAGTCATTTGGTAAGACTAGAAGCCAGGAAGCATGGACAGGCTAGGAATTTACTTTTCACAAGTACCTCTCATTTCAACCAATGGGGGACAAAGGTAACTACATTAAATTATACCTTCAGCATCATTACCTCATTACCTCTCTGTAGGTTCTAAGTTTTTTAAAGTTTAACCATCTTCCGACCTCACCATTGAGGATCAAGCTTCTGGAACCAACCTTTCAGATGACATTTTTTTACCACAATTCTCAATAAGTATTATCTGTTTTATAAAGGACAGCTAGCTTGGCCTCTAAAAAAAATCTATGCATGCCCCATTGTATAAAACATGAAGCTTGGATATCTGACTTACAGGAAGATGATTCTTTCCTTCAAGGTTTAACCGATGCGTTTCAGATGTCTCTCAGAACTAGAGAATCACCCAATACTTTCCTCTAGTCTCTTTTACTGCCCTGCACTGTTTTGCAACCTTTCCTTAGACATTTGTTTTAATTTTGTTTATCTCATGCTGTGAAAATGAAAGCTGTAAACATTTTTTCCAGATGGCAAAGCACCCAGAGTAGTGTTAAAGTTTGAGAAAATATCTTGTAATTTTTTTTAAATGTCAAGCATTGGTGGCTCATGCTTGTAATCCTAGCTAATCAGGAGGCTGAGATCTGAGGATCAAAGACAGCCCAGGGAAAGAAAGTCTATGAGAGGTTTTTTTTTTCTTTCTTTTTTTTTTTATTGTGAGTCTGTGAGACTTTTATCTCCAATAAACCATTCAAAAAACCAGAAGTGGCCCTGTGGCTCAAGTGGTGGAGCACCAGCCTTGAGCTGAAGAGCTGAAGGACAGGCCCAGGCCCAGAGATCAAGTCCCACAACCAATTCTTGCAATTTTGTAAAGTATGGCAATATGCTAATACTTTGTAATTTTTTACCATATTTTTGATTGGGTTAAATTCTAAAATTTACTTTTTCGGGGGAGGGGGTGGGGTTTTCTGGATCTTGAACTCAGGGACTAAGCTCTGTCCCTGCGCCTCTCTATGCTCAAGGCTAGTGTTCAAGCACTTGAGTCACACCCCCAATTCCAGCTTTTTCTGAATTATTTATTGGGGATAAAAGTCTCATGGACTTTCCTGCTCCAGCTGGCTTCTAACCAGAATCCTCAAATATCAGCCTCCTGAGTAGATAGGTTTACAGGCATGAGCCACTGGCACTGACTTTTTTTTTTTAGGGTAATGTTTTATATGATGCTTGTAAATTGATAATTATATGAAGATTAAGGAATATTCTCATGTTCACTAAATAGGTAACATTTTGTACTATCATAATATGTTATATATGTACAAAGTACATATATTTGGATTACACTAAAATAAAACAATGTTAATTTCTTTATGTTTTTCTACATCAGAGCCCATAATGCTTTAATTATAAGAAAGATGTGAATGTATTGAGAAATTTCAAGATGATTGTAACTGAAAGTTACTTTAACTCTCTCTTAGCACTTACCATGATGCTGGCCATGGTAGTATATGCCTTTATTCACAGCACTAGGGAACCTGAGGCAGAAGGATTATGAATTCAGCATAATGAGATGCAAAGTGAGTTTGAAGCCAGCCAAGGCTACATAGTAAAATTCTAGATAAATAAAGCAAAACAAAAACAAAACACAGGACAACAAAGTACTTATTATAAATTAAAACTGACAAGTTTAAATAAAGATAGAGCCCATAGAACAATGTTTATAACTTTACCCATCATCAATATCTTTTAAATCTTTAAGATTTCCCTATTGTCTTTATAATTATAAAGGAATAAAACACGCTGGATTTAGTTAATATCATTATATATCTTAATTCACATTCATGTAGCTGATAACACAATTCAATAGGTCTGATACGTTTTAAGAAGAGGTTTATCTTGGCTCACCCTTTGGGTTCAAGTTGAGAGCTGAGGAATCCTCTTCTGTGTGTGAGAAAAACTGTCTTCTCTATCAAAGTGGGTTGCTTAAAAGTTCCTGCTTTGGTCTGGTGGCTTGGCTCTTATTCAGGAAAAGTGAAACTGCTTTGGGATAAGGAAGGATTTTTTTTTTAATGTAAGGTTTTTTCTTAAACTGGTTTCTTTTCCATGTAGAATTGAGACACTACCCTAAACTGTTCAAGAAATAGCAACAGGTAGGGGTATAATTCATGATTAGTTGTCTACTGTTAATCTAATTTCAAAGTCACCTTTTGTAAATACATTTTACCCTGTTCAAACTAGCCAGTCCCAAACAGATTATGAACCTGAGCTCAACCAATCAGAGCAGTGGGGCGGGGCCTACTGCGTTAGGGATAAATAAGAGTTCTGCCTGCCTGCTTGTTTGCCAGATTACTACCTGAAGCAAAATTCGCCTTGCTGAAACAATTACTTATTTTTGCAACTATCGCTGTGACTCCAATGGTGTTTGCAGAGCAATTTGTAACTGTAACGTGTAGAACAGGGAGCATGGATGGATAGTCAGATCCCGCTCCTTCAGTATTCACTCCAAACAAGGACATGGTCAGATGAATTTTTCACACCCCCTAAATAGTTTAGAGTAAGGGTCATACACGAACATGAATCATTGAGAAGATGGGCTATATTCTAACCATGGCAGCATCCCTCCTAATAACGATGCCCCTGGTCCTGCTAGTACATAACTACCTGTTGAAATTGTTTCCCATGGAGTCAGGAAAGTCATTGAGGGGATGAAGAGTATCTAGTTTCTCTGGTCGCGGTGATCATCTCCCTGTATCAGCTTGCTGTGTGATGGTCCCTACCAAGCTTCTTTATGGTTTCCCAGGAACACAAATAAGGCCTGCAAAATTATGGCTCCATAGTAGTGTTTGATGTCACATGATTTCACCTCTTGCTTTAGTTTTCACATAATAATTAACCAGCTACCTCCAGGGGATGCATGCCTTGAGAAAATGAAATGTCGTTCAAGTTCAGTCGATGTGACAGCAGAAAAGTTACCTCTAAATTATAATCAAGAGAAGGTCACATGCCAAGAGACTGACAAGGGAACAAAGACCTGACTATATTGGATTGTCACCAGATTTATCTTTTGCAAGCTAAATTAACTTCAGCAATAATCACTTAAAATATCAAAAATACCCTGGTAAAATGTGATTTTCAGCAAGTGCTCTGACCTTCCTCAAGAGGTATAAGCATTGTAATAAATGGTTCCTGGGGGGGGGAACATATTTGAAATTAAAACCAGAGAAATTATATTTTATTTAGCCTATTGGTAAAAAGGTAAAAGTAAAAGAAAATACTTCTAAGTTTTAGAAATATAGAAGTTAATCAATGTTTATTACTTTAGTTTCTGCTACACTCTTTCCAACAAGATTGACTTAGGAAAACAATAAATGCCATAAAAATAAAGGTGCCCTGAAATTAATATTTTCCAAACGTCATGTGTTAAAAGCTTGATTGCTTATCTGCAGTACTGCTAGGAGGTTGTAGAACCTCTAGTAATTGAGACTTGGTGGGATGAAATTAAGCATTTGGGATGTGCCCTAGATGAAGAAGTTAAGATTCTACCTCTTCTGCCTCTTCCAAATCCTCCTCTTCATCTTCTTCCTCTTCCTCCTCCTTTCTCCTCTTCCTCCTCCTCCTTTTATTGCTCTTACTCCTCTTTGCCTCCTCTTCTCCCCCTCCTTTTCCACTTTTCCTTCTCCTCCCCATCCTTTTCCTTATCCCTCTCCCATTTATTCTTCCTCTCCCTCCCACCTCCACCCTATCTGCTGTCATGTGATCAGTCTCATTTGTCACATACCTCTAGACATGATGTTCTGTCTTACCAAAGGTCTAAAACACTAGAAATAGCTGACAAGGGACTAAAAACTTCAGAACCTGTAAGCAAAAAGTAAATATTTCTTCTGAAAAGCTGATTGTCTCCAGTGTGGTGTCAAACCAACAAAGAGCTGACACAGCAAAGGTCAGAAATTACTTCTAATAGTCTAATAAAAATTGTCTTAAAAAAGATTACTACTATCTAGGCACAAGTATATAAAATAGGGTAATGATCTCATTAGCTATTGCAACTATTCAGGGAGTCATTACAGGCAGAGAAGTAACACAGTAGAGGCAGGAAAAGTAAATGTTCATATGATTAAAGTTTATTTATAACCATCTAACAATACTGATAGACCATAGTCATAACACTATTAAACAGACACTTAAGGAATATGTATCCAACAAAGCCCATCTAGCCCATAACTCCCACTAATTACAGCAGGAGAACAAGTGCAATGTGTACAAACATGAGATCCGAATATCCATACTGAACTCTGGTTTACCATATCCCTCTCATCTTACTTAACTTCTTTATTTTTTTGTAAGTACTTTGCTTTTATAGGAAAGTGCTTACTGCACTTTTTGCAGTAACTAAAATGTGGTCATTGATTTACATCTGTAATCCTAGTTACCCAGGAGTCTGAGATCTGAGGATCACAGTTTGAAGCCAGACAGGGCAAGAAAGTAAATATGAGTCTTATTTCTGATTAACCACTAAAAGGCCAGAAGTGGAGATATGAATCAAGTGATAGAGTACTAGACTTGAGAAAAACAAAGGACAGTGCCCAGGCTATGAGCTTAAACACCAGTACTGCCTTTCCAAATTAGTTAATTTAATTAAGTAAATTAACTAATTTAACTAAACTTTGTACATTGTAAGAATGAGTCCAAAATTATGATGAAAAGAAAATTATCTTCACTATGCCAGAAATTTCTCCATAGGTTTCCTTTTGATTTTACCTAGCATATTGTACACTTTGTGGAAAAGTTATCTGAGTAAAAGCTTTTGGGTGGCAGACCACAAGACAGTCTGTACATTTTTCAACACATAAAGTACTGAGCTTGATGTCAGTGACAGAGGAATAGACCCTGGAGGGCTAACGAAAGGATAGTGGAGAGAAAAAGCGTTTAGAAAGATCAATACTTTTCCCATATGACAAAATACTTGGGCAGAGGAATTCACTAACTGTAAAGAATCCTTCGGTGCTATATGAAAATTTCAGGCACATTTCAGTTTTATTTAACATATGTGTGGACATTGGGAATGCAACAAAAGAGTTTTCCAAATATAAGATGTAAAGAAGGGAAACATTCCCGATATATTAAGCAGTGCCATTCATTGTAGAAGAACTCTGCTTTTGATTACATAATCTCACTGCAATCTTCTAAATAACATTATTAAAGAGTGACACATGTCAGATCATTTGGTTATAACCACCCACCTGAGCTCTGATTTATCACATTCCCAAATCCTTTCTTCTACCTTTTTTTGTTCTTACTATTGGCATCCATTCCATAAACTACCATAATAAAATGAAATGTCAAACAGATTGTTCAGTTATTTTTGTACATTTATTTTCTAAACGGTGAACAATATTCTTACTCTATTCACTGTGTTAAAGTTTTAAGAGGCTTTCACATAGAAATGTTTCTACGTAGTAGCAGATACAATGTATTTTCCAGACACTCCAGTGTGAGACTGAGGCTGGCTGAGTCCAGTTCAAAAGTTTTGATGTGAGAACAGGAATGTAGACGACCAAGAAATACAGGAATTCAACCAGGAGCTGTTGGCTCACACCTGTAATCCTAGCTACTCAGGAGGCTGAGATCTGAGGGTCTCGGTTCAAAGCCAGCTCAGGACGAAAGTCCATGAGACTCTTACCTCTACTAAAGTTGCTCAGAAAACTGGAAGTGGCACTGTGCCTCAAGTGGTAGAGCACTAGCCTTGAGCCAAAGACCTGATGGATAGTGCCCAAGCCCAGAGTTCAAGCCCAACAACCGACAAAACAAAACAAAACAAAAGAAATAGAAAATTCTTCATTTTTTTGTCTTTACCTGCTTTGTCTCTACCATTTCACAGAAACTTATATATGTATATATACTTACATATGTATATATATACATATAGATATTTCTAAACTCCCAGATTACTTCCCACGCATTATTGATTTATGTTTTGTTATTTAAATAAAAATACACTATGCATTTGCATTTAAATTATATTGGACTGACACTTATTTTATTTTGTTATTGATTTGCTGTTCTTTTTATAGTAGTAAAACACATGAAAGTACTGAATAGAAGAAAAAGGAGAACAGCAAAAAACCCTAAGTAGAGATCTAAGAATGTGGGAGTGTCATGCCATTGAAAGGAGATTGGTGTGTGGCGGGGAAGGGTGACAGGCATATTTTGCCAAAAAAAAAAAGTTGAAAAAAAGTTACAGAAAACATTTCAGCTGAGCACTTATAACTCACGGCTATACCCCTAGATACTTTGGAGACTGCAATCATAGACTTCAGTTCAAAACAAACTGGGGAAACATTTTGAAATACTCTATTTACAATGAGCTAGCAACTGGATTAGAGTAATGGCTCAACTGGTAGACCATCAGCCAAACAAGAGGAGCACCAGTATGAGGCTGTGTTTAGTGACCAAAAACCCAAGGTTTTACAATATGCAAAATTACTATTATGTTTAAAAATTATACATTAGCTTTGATTTACTTAATTTTTATAGATATATTCTGAGGATCTAATGGGACAAATGTATAAGGTTATATAATGATATTCTGAGTGAAGAATTACTACTGACAAATTGTCACAATCCAACTCTAGAGAATGGCTTTTAAAAGCAGGATTCAGGCTAGTAGAGTGCTTTCCTAACATGTAAGAGGCCCTAGGTTTAATCTCCATAAAGGGACGAAAACAGTATATAGGAAATATTCATGACAATTCTTTGGGAGAAAAACAGGTGACAAAAGAGTGTAGAAAGTAGGTCTCCATTTTCATAAATAAATTGTACACATTTGTGTAAATATCAATATACATATACATAGTATAAAATTGTGTAAATATATGTGTAAATGGTGTGAAAAAACAAAATTAATCAACTTTATCTCTTATCTATACAATTCTGTAAGCTATTGTTTTCATTTTTTCTTTTCCATGTATAATCTTATGCTATTTTTTAAGCAAACATGTTCACTGATTCATAATAAATTCTTAAACCTGTCCTTTTAAGCACAGATTCTGGAAATACAGCACTAATATGACACAGAATCCAGTAATATTTAAACTGAGTAACAGATTAAAAAATAGTAATTAGCCCAGTTCATATCTATTAGATATACACCAAATAAATTGAACAGTGTAAATCAAGCTAAGACATTATTCACAATTCCTCTAATACTATAGTAAGTAAAATATTCTGCTTTCAAGCTGCAAGCATCAGGAACACACAGTATTTTCTGTGAGCTAGTCTTTGTGAAATGTTTGGGTGATTATTTCGATGTAATAAGGAGGTGCTAGAAAGGATAAGAACTAGGCGTCTAGTATGAAGCACATTCTCACTGTCATTGTTTGGTTGCACAATAGCAGCTTTCTAAACTACACAGCTTTGATACTCTTCAATATGCTGGGCATACTTCTGAAGGAATATTTCTACTTAGGTGACAACTTATTGATCCCATGAATGAAAGAAACTCAAGATAACACAAAAAGATTTTGTTTCCACATTCATGGCTTGAAAGATGTACTATCTTTAAGCACGGCATGGTGGTAGTCACCTATAATTCCAGCACTCAGTAGGCTGAGGCAGAAAAATCACAATTTTCAGGTGAGTCTGGAAAGCACAAAAAAGAAAAAGGAAAATGAATATACAGAAAAAAAATTCCAGCTGGGAGCCCTTGGCTCATACCTATAATCCTAGCTATTCTGTAGGCTGAGATCTGAGGATCACTGTTCAAAGCCAGCCCAGGCAGGAAATGTCCAGAAGACTCTATTTCTAATAAACCACTCAGAAAATGGGAAGTGGCCCTGTGGCTCAAGTGATAGAGCACTTGCCTTGAGCTGAAAAGCTGAGGGTCAGCACCCAGGCCTAGAGTTCAAGCCCCATGATGGACAGAAAAAAAATCCCATTTGACCCCAAATAATTTACTATTTTAATTCCTGTTAAAAAAGATGCAACCTCAGTCAAAATTTCAGTGCCATTCATCAGAAAAAAAATAGAAAAAGTATAAAACAAAAATGAACTGTGAAAGGGATATATAAAGAGATATAAAAGTATTCAGTAAAAAGAAGACAAAAATCATTTCTTGAATGCAAAATATACAATAAAGATATAGTAAGTAAAACAATATGTAGTATTGGCACAAAAACAAACATATAGACCAGTGTAATGGACTAGAGAGCCCAGAAATAAATCCATACATATGTGTACCTAACTGACATTGACAGTGTCCAAGGAAAAGGAAAAGGAAAAGGATGTTTGTTTCAGGAGCTGGGGCAAAAGGAAATGTATACATATTTACACACAAAGCAAAACTTGACCACTGTCTTCCAACATATACAAAAGTCAGATCAAAGTCTATTAAAGAGTTAAATGTAACTTTACAACTTTGGTGGGGGGGAGGATTGGTGAGGGGCCGAGGGGGGGGGAGGATGGGAAGGGATGGGAAGGGGAAACAAAGGAAGAGCTACAATGCTTGATAAGAAAGTACTCATTATCTTGCCCATGTAATTGTAACCCCTCTGTACAGTATGTTCACAATAAAAAAATGAAAAATAAAAAAAGAGTTAAATGTAGTCACCCAAACCATAAAACTGATTGAAAAACATAAGGTGCATACATGATATAAGTTTAATAAGATTTTTATGAGGTAATGGTTGAAAGGCATAAGAAATCAAAGCAAAAGTTTGATTGCAATAAACTAAGAAACTTCTGTGCAGTGAAAGAAACAATCATGTGAAGAAATAAACTATAGATAATGGGAAAAGTATAATATTTGCACGTTAGAAAGCTGAGAGGTGGTTAATAGCCAGAATTTAAAAGAACAGAAACAACTCAAAAGCAAAGAAACAAGTAATCTAATTGAAAGATGAACAAGAGGCCCTGATAAACATTTCTTGAAAGAGCCAACAGATGCTATAATGAATACAGTAATCACCACCCATCAGAAAAATGCAAATCAAAGTCACAATTAAATATCTCCCCAGAGGAAAAAGGAAAAAACATAAAAACAAAACAATAAGTACAAGCGAAGATGTAGAGAAAGTAGAAATCTCATACACTAATGCTGGAGATGAACTAAGTCTACCCCCAAAAATGTGCGATAGAGGTTCTTCACAAATTTAACAGTAAAACTGTCATCTCTCTACTGAGCCCATTCATTCAAATCTAATAAAATAAGTATGTTAAAAAAAGAATCCTCTCTCCCATATTTATTGCAACAGTTTTTCTTAACATCCAAAATAAAGAATCCATCTAAATGCTTATCAAAAGGGTAACAAATAAGGAAAATCTAGTAAACATATAGACAATCACAGACTTGTGATATTTGATAAATCAAAAGTGAAGCCTAAAGGGATGTTGAAACTAAGCATGACAGCACAAGACTGCTACGAGTCTGTGATAGAAGAAGTGTGAGTTCTAGGTCAATATAAGGAAAATCTAGTAAACATATAGACAATCACAGACTTGTGATATTTGATAAATCAAAAGTGAAGCCTAAAGGGATGTTGAAACTAAGCATGACAGCACAAGACTGCTACGAGTCTGTGATAGAAGAAGTGTGAGTTCTAGGTCAACTTAGGGTGCATTTAGATCCTGTGTCAACAACCATGAAAGAAAGGATAGCACAAAAGTGTCAGAATAAAGGTTAGTCAAGGTGAGAACCTTTGTCCATGTGCAACTATGTTATGCAGATGCTCTTTCATTATATAAGTAAGGAAACCTGTACCTAGTGATATTTGAATCTGGACAAGGTAGAAGCATTAAGGAAGGAGACTGAAATGTCATGGTTCAATGTTCTATTTAATTCATTAATTTAGTAGTCAAATCCTCACCATATATCTGTCTGTCCTTGAACTGACAATCTTTTTGCCTCTGCTCTCCAGTGATGGAATTATGGTCAAAAGCTATCATACACTTTATTTTAACATATACTGATCCAATTTTAAGTTCGCTAGGGTTGGGCCATGAGTTAGTTGCAGACGTCAACTTAGACTTTTGTTTTCTAACCCTCAATCAAAGCCTCATAGAAAAATAAATACTTATTTCTGTACCAATGATTGGGTATTTGACTGGGACTCCTCTAACAGACAGATTAGCAAATAAAATAAAAAAGCTCACATATATTTAATAGGTTTTTATGTGTCCTGGGAGCATTCAGAAATGCAGAAATGAGACTTCTGTATACTTTTATGTTTCAATTTGATTTAGAAGGGACAGTTATAGTAAAGTATGACTGGACAGAAAGGGTATGATTTATTGGCAATAAACATGAGGAAACTCAAGAATTTAGGAAGGAAGGTCTGTGGGATCAGGTATTTTTGGCATCTGAATCTTTGGCACTTTCCTTCTAAAAGGGAGGGTTCTTTGAGTTGAAAATTTTATGACCAGACTCCAGAAAAATGTCACAGGTTCTTTATGGTACGCTTTATGGAAAAAAGAATAGGGGTTAGAAATCTTCCTACTTCTGTGTTTTTTTGTTTGTTTGTTTGTTTTTTAATTCCAAGGATTAAGCTAATGGGATAGCATGTTCCAACCCCAATGAAGTGATTGTCACAAAAAATTATGTTCTTAGATTCATGTACACAGTAACATATACACATACATGTTCTTGAATAATAGGAAGTGATCTGCAAATTATTTTATTATTTCTAATCATAAAATTAATGTCCATATGAGAACCTGAATATATCTAATTACCCTTTGGCAAGATAGCCCAGTTCATTCCCAATCATATTGTTCTACATATAATCTGTTCTCCTCACACCCATCTCTACCCTCATCAAAAGAAAGTTATTCATAATATACAAGTAATGGTATATCTGAGCATAAGATATTTAACTATCCTTTACTAACTTTTACACAATTAAGTCAAATGGTATCATGTCATCTGCTATCCCACCCAAGAAAACAAAACAATGTGTGCTTAGAATATTTATTACTTGTGAATATTGTGAAGTATAAAAATATCTGGTATATCTCCAGTCATGTCCAGGGTCAATGTAATAAATTATTTTCCATTATTCAATGGACCATGCTATGAGCTAAAATTGTTACAGGTGTTCTGTTGTCCAGAAGCCCTCATCTATGCTGAAGCATTTTGTTTAAATAAAAAGACCATGTTTAACTTTGTAATATGAAATACAGATGAATCATTGACACTTCAATCAGCCTTTATTATGCTGAAATCACAGTAGGATATCCCTTTACCCACAATTGTAGTGACACTAAAGTAGAATTGATTTCAATCTAAAAATGAACAGCAAAACACATCAATATGTGAGTGCATCTGCATCATAGTCCAGTATAATTTCCTTGAAACTATGTTTACTCTATGATAGAACCCACTATGAGATTAAACCCCATTATGAGATATGACTCTATTTATAGTTCTAGAAATGAAAAGGAGCTGAAGACAATTTTTTGCAGAAATTTTGACTAAAGTTTATTCAGACCTCAGAAGAATGTGCAACCTGTTGAATGTCTAGACTTTGTGGAACTCGGTTTATTTTTATTTTCTATGCCTTCAATAATGTTTATGCCCTAAATACTAGAAAGTTTTATAAGGTTATCTTGCCTTATCAGTTAAATACAGATCCTGTTACCAAAGGCAAAGTTGGACTATTTCATCAGATGTTAGTTCACCAGGTTCTCTGACTTACAATTTTCACAAAATTCCAAAAGGAGACATCTCCTTTGGCTATTAAAATAGACGTATATAAATATGTGAGAGCTAACTTGTTCTTACAGATCATGCTATTACAGCAAGATTAATTAAAGGACACATTTTTAAAAAATGTAACTAGGATTAATGAATCTCATGGTTACTCATAATTACAGTTTTTCAAGCTTTTAGACCTGCACAGTAGTTTCCTAAATAAAGAAAAACTTTATATTCCAAAATTTTGCTTGCTTGAATGTAGAATGAGATGTTATACAAGTCTATAAATTGACAGGAATTATATTGGCTTTTGTCAACTAACAAAGTTGGAACAAATCATGGTGTTGATTTAAATGGTCTAGGGGCAAACTGATTTCTACATAATTCATATGTTCTATTAATTACAGAAAAAATCTGTAGTTTAGTGAGAGCTCAACATTCAGCATGAAAATAACAGCTTGATTTGCAGAGAAGAGGGTTATGTATACATACTCTTTACTAATTGTGCAGTAAAAATATATTGTCAGAGGTGAAGGAGAATCAGAACACCAAAATGAAATAATCTGCAATGAGACATGCACCTATGCACCAATGTCTGAAAATTAAACCATATTTTCATCATCTAGGACAAGTCATGTTTTTTGGGTATAGATCTTGAAAAATCAGTGATCAATTCATAAAAACTTCCTGAAAATACCTTGAATTTGCCGAGAATAAACAAGATAAAGAAAGAAGTTTGGATTAACTAATAACTCTTAGATAGGTACACCTTTACAAAGTGTCAGAAGCTCAACTAGTAGTACATACTTACTTAAAATAATTTAATTTATGAGAAGTTTTGCAGTTGCCAATAAGAGATCAGAAAAGTATATGGAATGATGTTATTTAACATGATAAAAAATCTGATTACTAAAGATGTTTAGCCAGGAGCAGGTGTCTCACGCCTGTAACCTTAGCTACTCAGGAGGCTGAAATCTGAGGATCATGGTTCAAAGCCAGCCCAGGCAGGAAAGTCTGTGAGACTCTTATCTCCAATAAACCTCTAGAAAACTGGAGGTGGCCTTGTGGCTCAAGCGAGAGAGTGCTTGCCTTGAGCTGCAGAGCTGAGGGATAGCGCCCAAGCCCCGCCCCCCCAAAAAAAGTTAACTAGGAAAACACAGAACTAGAGGGAATCAGGGAAAAACATACAACAGTGGGACCCATTGGCTGCACTGGACATTGATCAAAACGAACTAAGCAACTCAATGGCAGCAGATGGGAGGGAGGAAATGAGTGGGAAAGAGGGAACAGCTGACACTATGCAAAAGGAAAGGATTGTACACATCACCTGATGTGGAAGAAATAACTGTATTGTCAAAGCTCATAGAACTCATAAACTTTATAGACCACGATAGACAATGTGTTTGTGAATTTAACTAAGCGTCACTATCCCACAATACTGTAAAATTTGTGAAATTATGTAATCAGTCACAAAAATTTGCAAATAAAAAGATGTTTAGCGTGTATTTTCACCAATTAAATATTTTTGTGAAGACAGGATAAATAGATGAGGAAACAAGGGAATTTTTAAATCCTTTTTAAGAAATATCACACTGGCCAGATTCATACATTTATGTATGAATACATGTAACCCTACATATAGAAGCCTCCTGACATAATACATAGATGTGTATAAATGTATATGTGTATGTGTGTGTCAGTATTTATACATACATGCATTTAATTCAGAAATAAACAGAAATGAATGGATAAATAAATTCATAGATAAATAGGTGATAGATTACAGATATATACATAGGTTTAAAAACTCTAGTCTGTAATGTGTCATTGAAAGTCATCAGCTCAACAGTGGTTTTAGATGTTTTTCAACTTCAAAGCCAGTGACTTAGTCAAATTAATATTGATTTCCACTTTAAAATCATGGGTATAAGCAATGTACAATCTCTGTACCTCTGTGTATTTATTGCCTTAGCAGTTTCAGTGAAGCTTTCTTTTTTTTTCTTTTTTTGGGGTGCCAGTCGTGGGGCATGAATTCAGGCCAGAAAACTTTCCCTGAGTTCTTTTCCGCTCAAGGCTAGTGCTCTATCACTTTCAGCCACAGCCCCCCCCTTCCAGGTTTTGAGTGGTTAACTGGAGAGTAGAGTCTCATAGGGACTTTTCTGTCAGAGATAGCTTCCAAAAGTGATCCTCAGATCTTAGTCTCCTGAGAAGCTAGAATTACAGGCATGAGCCATGGGCACCCAGTTAAGGTAAAGTGTTTTTATTATGTTATATCAAGTTTGCTTTACTTTTATTTTTTACCTGTATTTAAAAATGCACTAATAATTTTAAAACTAATGAGTGAAAGTTAGTTCATGTAGATAGTACTTTCAAGAATACATATGCATTTTCTACATAATCATATTAATCATGCCATCAAACTTAATTTCCTGGACAAATATCACCTAAACATAATTTAGTTTATCATTTTATGATGTTTTTCCTGAAAATTTTTATTTTTAATTTTCGTAGGGGATAACATTTTAAAGCTGGCTAAAGTCAAGCATATTTTAATTTGGCAACTTTTGAAACAAAAATCTATACTAATCACCTAGTATTTTGGCTTTTTGTAAATGATGGAAGTGAAGTTTCTGATTTACCGTTATGAAAAATATCTTAATTAATTAAGTAATCATTTGTTTTGTGGAAATACACACATATATTTGTATTTATATATGTATATATGGATGTAGAGATATTTATATGCTTATTGGAATACATAATAGAATTTCAGATTAATACATAAATTTGTTATAAAGAGTAACAGCATCAGATCCATATTTGTGCTTAGAAGTCAATACTTGGGGGACAATTGTTGACAAGAAGCCTCTGACCCTCAATTTTTTTTTATTGTAAGGATATTATACAGAGGGGTTACAGATACATGAGTAGGGTTATGCATACATTTCCTATCAAGCATTGTTACCTCCACTATGAGCCTCAATTTTAAATCAATGCAACCTATTCCTTTCAAAATGGAGATAGTTGTTTGCAGAAATGGTTCTAAACTCAAGCAGGACCCCATCTGCATCCTATTTTGATGACATGTTTGTAGAAAAGAATACACAAGCATACAAATGATCATCCTGATCAAAATGGTAAAAAGATGAATGAATGACCACCCCAGCCACTTCTAGGATCAGCTGATCAAACTAGAACAAAAGTGTTCTACTGACATCCAATAGTCCCTAAGGCCATCTTTGTGAACTCAGATACCTAAAAGAGATTTTATAGTGAGGACAAAGAGGTTAAGAAGAACAATGGATAGGAAAACTGCCAGTTTGGCAGTGTCTTTTCCTCATCCAGAATATGTATCTCCCTTTTTATTGTATTCAGAAATACCATAAATTACCTAGACATTCTGAAATATTTTATTGAAACAAACATCTTTAACTTCCCTACAACTTAAAGATTATAAAACATGCAGCTCAGACTGTGCCTAACAATAACTTACCCTGTGTTCACATAGAACAGGAAGATCTCAGGCTAAGCCTTGCCCAAAGTGACTCCAGTTTTTAAAAAGCTGTTGGCTCCATTTTGACTGCAAAAGCTGAGGCAGAGTTACCCTGCATTTGCTTGTGCAAGTTAACAACCACCACCTGTCCAACATAACCATAAGGTATAGATTAATGAATAACTTACTTATACAAATAAGATGTTACCACTTATGAACTTATACGATAGGATCTGGAATATAGGGGCACACGGACACATTAAAGGACTATGAGCTTACTGGAATGGTGATATATATCCTTCCTTGATTATATTAAAGGGCACCTAATATGGAGGGCACTGGCACCTACCAGCCTATCATCAGGCCATCCAGTGCCTTCACCACACCAATAATGGATACTGTTTGCAAAGCCTCAACTCAATAGGATGCCTCTGCCTGACAATATTCATTCTAGTGATCTGGAACCAGTTTTGAGCTTTGACTATCTTGTGCCACAACTGCTCTGAGACTGTGTTCATTATATTAAGGCCTTATCTAACCACTTTTAGTATCTTATGCCTTTGTATCAACACTCTCATCTTGCTTTCTCTAAGACTTTCCCCATAAACTCTACAGCTGTTTTAAATCTCTCCTATCCATTCTATAACATGCAATATGTCACTGCCAATGTAAGTGCAATGTATCAGTAATTAAGATTGGGTTACAAGGATCAGATTGCTAAAGGCCCTGATTAGCAAGTAAGACCTATAGTATTTGCTATATGAAATCCAACAAAATCGCCATAGCTTGAGAACTTATTATTAATAAACACATTGTGTCATTGTGAGAAGGCGCAAATGTGTCCAGCGATGTTTCTGATACAGCTGGGTGATGACAGGAAATAATAAGATTTTTGTCGGTTGATACACAGAATTAGAAACAAGGGGGCATTATTTGGCAGTTAACATCATAATCATCTGAGTTTGGCTTTTCTTTAAAATTTAGGATGATAGACAGAAGAAAAATAAGCAACTCCAAAACTAGCAGGATCTCAAGGCTGGGCACCTGTATAAAACAATTCCTAAGAATATATATTTCTATGGGCTCGGAAGGTGGCTCAGTGGTAGTGTACTTGTCTTGCATGTATGAGGCCCTGGGTTCTATTCTTCAGCACTACATAAGCAGAAAAAGCTGGAAGTAGTGCTATGGTTCAAGTAGTAGTGCACTAGTCTTGAGCTGAAGAACCAAGGACTGAATCCAGGCCCAGAGTTCAGGCCCCACACCCAACAAAAACAAAACAAAACAATACATATTTTTCTTATTCAAAGTTATAAATAGTTAATACAAAAATATAAAAATAATACTTATCTCATATTACCAAAAAAGAGTTGAAGATCTAAAAAGAATAAGTCCATATTTGGGGAAACCAACAATTTTAATAAATAGAAATAAACATTTTTATCAATGTTAAATATATATCCATGTCTGTACATTTTTTTCTTAGGCAAAACTCACAGTTCATTTTAAATTATGTTATTTAATTTACAAGAAGACACAAAGATTTTGCACACACACACACACATATATATATATATCCAAAATTTATGATGATGAATCCAACACTAACTCCCAGTTATTGCATAAAGAGGATCAAATATTCTTCTTTAAAAATAAATATGTTAATATGTTCTGCCTATATGGGACAACAATTCCTCAAATTTATTTCAAATATAAGATTGATTTCCTTTTCAGTCCTTACTGTGGCTTGAACTCTGGACCTTACATTTGCAAAGGAATTGCCCAACCACTTGAGCTATAAGTCATAAGTCAATTTCATAAGTTCATAAGTCAAATTATTTTTGTAAACTTCATGTCATCCGTGAGTTTCTTGACCTTAGACTTACATCATTGAGTTCACTCTGTGATCATGGCTGTGTGCCACAACAACATTGGCATCATGTAGCATCTCCTTGACTGTTTGAATGGAGTCACTGGGTGCTGTTTATGAAGATTAGAATTAGTTGCTTCAAGGAAGCTTTATTTTTCAATAATTGTTAGGTTCTACCTCCCAGTGAGTGTCTGATTAAGTTCAAGATCTGGTATTAAAGTATTTATTGAAAAACTATAAGCTATCCATGTGACAGATTAGAGGAATCTACCTCTCTGTGGGGCATGGAGGCAAGAGTTAAGTACTGTTAAAGCATTATTAAAAACTGTTAAATCACTGTTAATGATATGTCTTCATTGTAAGCATGCCTTTTAATGTTTGCATTTTCTTTAAATAAGCTAAGATGATGGAAGCTGTGGTATTTGATTCCTTGACTTTTAGACCTTTTCTCTGTGCCCTGGCTTCCATGAGCAAAGGATTAGCCAGCCAATTCTACGAGTTAGCACCACCCCCATGCTACCCAGGGTGGCTTTCCACTCTCCACAGACTATTTGAAGAGTTTACACAGCAAACACATGGCTTGTGGCTAAGGATCAACTCTGGTTCCTGAAAGCACCGGGCTAGCATTGTCTGAAATAGGTTGTACTAGTCTTTTCATCATGTCTCTTTTCAGTGATGCCTTAATTTCCCAGCAACCACTTTTACCCATGCAGTCAGGAGAAACTTCCACTGGTAGCTCAGCAGAAAGCTTGTCTACATCTGCCTGGAGAAATTCTGTGACTGGTGCACACAGCCTTGTCACACTTACTTTCTGGCTGTATAAGCAGACTGTTTGGCTCATTCTGTAAGTCAGCCAGGAAAACATCCCTCCTGTTCTGCTCCATAGTGTTACAACATTAGGCACAACACTTCTTTATCACCAGTAAAACAGGCTAAACCGTTTCACAATAAAACCATACTGAAGGGGCTCAGGCATACCTCAAATGCTAAGGCATCTGTCCAATAAACTGTGAGGCCATGGGTTCAATTTCCATTATGCAAAACAGGGTAAAAAGATAGAAGGCTTTCAAATTAGTTGTCAATACAAGCCAATGGATGAGAATTCGGTAGTCAAAATGATATTTGAATCATAATCATATATTCTTTGTCTAAGTTATGACTTGAAATAATTGCTTTAGAAAGTTTGATGATTTATGAACAGATGACACAAAACTGGCAAAATGTATCTTTAAAAAATGTCCTTGGATTTTTGATTTATCTATCAAGCCTTGCTTGGTAGGTAAAATGGTCCACCTCTTAAGTTTTCATACCCTAAATCCTAGAAATGGCATTTCAGCTTAGATATAAGCAAAAACAAACAGGGGCGGGAAGGTGGCTCAGTGGTAGAGTGCTTGCCTTGCATGCCTGAGGCCCTGGGTTCGATTCCCCAGCACCACTTAAGCAAAAAGAAAAAAAAAGCCAGAAGTGACGCTGTGGCTCAAGTGGTAGACCGCTAGCCTTGAGCTGAAGAGCTGAGAGACAACACCCAGGCCCAGAGTTCAGGCCCCACGACTGGACCCCCCCAAAAAACAAACAAACAAAAAGCAACATTAGAGAGATTTGTTAGATGTCATAGACCATAAGAAAAATCATCTAATATTATGCAAGTGGAAGCAATCTCATCACAAGGATGCTTAAAGCAGAACTTCCTCCATCCAGAAGCAGAAAAACAAAACCAAAAAAAAACAGACACAGCAAAACACAGACACATTTATTTGTGCAGAATTTGAAGAACAAGCTAGATGGTTACTTTTGCAAACTACTATTGGGAAATGGTGACCTTTTGAAGCTGACAGTGATTCTGAGTTGATAGTCTATGAAAAAGCAGAGACGTCAGTCCTACAAAACTAAATAAATTAAGTCTACTGATGGCCAGAGAGCTGGGAAGAGTTCTGCAAACTTCCTAAAGGACTGACATGCTGGCTGAAACTTTGATTTCAGACTGTGCTAAGCAGAAGAGCTACTTGATAAGTACTCATCACCTAACCCATGGAAATTGTGAGATAGTATGTTTGTCTTGAATTAAATCCCTAAGTTGTTACAGAAGCAAAAGAAAAGATTCTATTTGATTCCAAGCACTTATATTGTCTTGGAGTTTGTGTGTTCTTTGGTTGCAGTCATCATGTTTCCAGTTGAGATTTCATCCAATGGTATTTAAATGTGAATTGATAATCTTGTCTAGTTTTCTAACCTAAACACCTAAACTTTCTAGGATATCCAGAAAGGCCAGTCTAACTAGCAGAATAGCTGCCTGATATAATTTATTCTCACTGCAGAGACAGTTTCTTGTTGATGACAGAAACAGAAAAGTAATAAACCCATCTGTGTGTTTGAGTGATAGGACTACTTACAGGAAGCATTAAAGTATTTAGTATTCACAAATGGCAGGTTCATATTACTTGATACCGAATGTCTTCTGACTTTCTACTGGTATAAACACAGTTTGGATAATTGAATCCCAGAAGATGTTATCAAATAGGCGGAAAATTAGAGAGTATTCCCTGACTAGGAATCTGGATGTGGTGTAAATTTAGAAATGCTAAGAAATGCTAAATATAGACAGGGTGGTCAACTCAATAGGAAACAGTCTTAAAACTGTAAACATTTGGCATTTATTGCACCAAAAATTTAAGAGGGAATGGAAAGAAAATTTCAGCTCAATTTCAGATTAGATCATAGTAGCTTTAAGCATTAGATAAAAATGCTATAACAGGATAAAATAACTGGTATAAAAACTAAGCTTCAACATCAGGGAGTTCATTGGCGGCTTAGGGCATAGTTCCCTGTGGGTTGCCAGGGAGTAAGAAGAAGGATGCTCAAGGAGTCATTCAAGAATTCAGGCAATGCCATGAAGTTTACTTACAATCCTCTTGAGCAACAATCAAAAAACAAAAAGTGGCCTTCAAACTATTTAAATATAGCTTTTAAAGAAGGCATGTGCATGCTTTTGAAGGGCTGCTTATAAATAATATGAAGAAAAAATAACATATATTCTGTTAAAAAATGACAATCAAAGTTCTACATTCCTAGCATCCTAAACCGTAAACTTTGCAACAACCTGGAAAATAATGGAAAATAAACAAAGACCTGGACATCAGTATAAGAGATTTTAAGGGCCAGATCTGGAAAGACAAGCATTTCTTTCAATCACATACCAATTACAATAAATACTTAATATGGTCCCACCTCTGGGAAGGCTTAGTTACAAATGTTGTTTACATTTATGTACAAGAGGAAAAGACATTCAAAATAATTTGTTAAGGAGACATTCAAAATTATTTTTCATTGTTGATAGTTTTGTTAAAATGTAAAAATTATTTGTTATCAAACCTTAAAATGGAATTTTTAAAAACATGTGCAACAGAAAGCAGCTAAATAAAATGTCTATACAATAAATAGCAGAAGGGGTCAAAATTGCCCAGGATACAAATTATATGTCAGAAAATGATAGTTTCTTAAAGAGTAACATAATTCTAACATATATTGACCTAATTTCTTACCAAAAAAAAAAAAAACAAACTCTGAACTATTGGAATATGGAGTGCAATGGTTGGCACATCTAAAAAGAAATAAAACTTTTTAAAAACATGTAATAAACAGAAGTAAGATTATTCTCTAATTTTCACATATTTTGTTCCAGAATGGTTTGGTAAACATGTAAAATATACTCTTCTTTTTCATATGACCTATACTGTTCATCTCTAGAAAAAATCAATTAAATGTTTTTAATAAAATAATCATAAATTTAATTCTAAGTAACCAAATTCACACTGAGAATTGAGCAGGGTTTATTAAACATTCAACAAGGACCAAAGATACAAAAAAATTACAATATATATTGTCATACGTACACTATAGTCTGCTTACTTTTTTTAGTATCAGTCACATTTCCTTGTTCTATAATGGGAAACATGAGTTCTAATGCTTAAGAAAAGTCTCTTTCCTTCCCTTCTGAGAAGATTTTGTTGTGATTTTTCATATTTTATTTCAGCTACTTTTATACATCTTGATTTTTTCTGAACATTAATACAGTGACTAGTCACATGGTTTAGGGAAAGCCAGTATATTATTGAAAGAAATGATCTTTCTCTCTGAAACTGCTTAAAGATGAGTCTTTAAAATAACAGAAAGAGTTGTTTATATTGATCATTACTTCTCTTCTAACTATCATAAATACAATATGTTTTTCCCCACCTGCAGTGAGAAAATTAAGGAAAGAAAATCTACCAGTATCTTTTCAGAAACACTTTCTGTGAATGTCTTCAATGCAGAGATCTCTACAGAGTCCTTCAGTTGGTTTTACTTATCTCCTTAATTTTGGGCAGGAGAAAAAGCTCACCTCAGATGTGCATTGCTATTTGTGATATTTGTGATATATGGATATATAATGTGTGTGTGTGTGTGTGTGTGTGTGTGTGTGTGTGTGTGTGTTTGTGTGTGCTGGTACTGTCAGCTTTTCTGCTCTTAGCTGGTAATCTACCATTAAGCCATACCTTCAGTTCCACCTGTGAGCTGGTTAATTGATGATAAATGTCTCCTGTATTTGGAAACTGTCTTTGAAACTTGTTTGTCACATTTCAGCCTCTTCAGTATTATATACTCGAGCCCTGCTAAACTACCTATATTTCTCATCTTTTCTTTATAATAGTTTTTCCTTCAGTTATCAGGAAATCTCATCTTTTCCCTTCACAAAACAGTTGCTGGGGGCTTGAGATCATCTCTTGCTGTTGTCCAGATGCTTACTGGATCCAGATGCTTATAAGGGTTTCACACACATCCTTTCTATTCTAACCCAGTAATATTATCTGATTGTCGAGACATGGCTCCACAGCTGGCATCTACTAGAAGCACCCGGATGAAAATCTCAGAGAAGAAAACCAAAATTTACTGAAAGCATGATCCTCTTAAAAGGAACCAATATTCTCTCTCTCAGCCATACGTAGGCAATGGTTCCAAAAACACGTACTGTACCATTCTTTAGTAGAATAGGACTCAAGATGAGTCTGCATTGTTAAGTGCTCGACTTTCTAACCTGAATCTCACGAAGGAGAAACTCTCCCTGGCCACCATCATCTCCTGTGGATTGCAATTTGCCACAATGCAAAAGTGCAGTGTGACTCTGCGGGAGGCCCGTGGTCTCCCATGCTGTTCTGGGAATGGTCTCGCAACTATCAGCCTGTACGCAATCGGTGATGTCACACCCTACAACATGGAAACATTCATTACAATTCATATTCTCAAGGAATCCGGCAATGTGTTTAAAGAAAGCGTTACAGAAGGATGAGATCTGCCTTTAAGTAAATCAAATATTAGGGGGAAAAAAGGACTATGGAGATTTTCTCGAGCATTCCTAGCTCTGTGTGAAATTAATAGGTACAAGTAATCTGTGAGCTCAAAAGCTTTGTTACTGTCAATGGTACATATCACACTTGTGATGGCTCGAAATTGGATTTTTAAGTCATGAAATTCTAGGTTTGTCTCTTCTTACATATTCTAACAATCTGTGCTCTCTTCAGCAGCACACATACTAAAATTGGAACCATACAGAGAAGATTAGTATGGCCCCTGAGCTAGGATGACACGTAAATTCATGATGCATTCCATATTAAGAAAGAGAGAAAGAAATAGCAAACTCTATTAAGGCATCCAGTGATTTATTTCTGGTTCTTGTACCTTGCTAATATCAAAGATATTATGTAGATACATTCACTATTTCTTTGAACTCTTCTATGATGATGCACATTTTAATTTAACAAACACAGGCAGAACATTATGATGCCTTATTTACTTCAAAGAAATATGGTTAATTATTTTTTAAAATGGGCTAAATCTCATATAGAAAAATTTAAACATATTTGCATGTTTTAATATAAATTTATAAATATAACTATAAATTTATATATAAATATAAAGTATATTACTTATATATTATATAAAATGTGTAATAAAATATATAGAGGGAGGAAGATGGATGGCTCTTCTGGATGTTACTTTTATACATTTAACTGTCTTAAACAAAAATCTACTATGAACATTAAATAACATCTTCTATTAAAGGTAAGACCCTGGAAAAGCCTACAGGAGCAAAGAATGATGAGAAGGGAAAAATGAAGTTATAAAGTAGGTGAACTATTAAACCATTATATATTGATACACACACACACACACACACACACACACACACACACACACCATGGTACTGATTCCAACATTTTCTCTCCTTTACTGAATAAAAGACATGGAAAAGATTAATCATTATCCTCAATAGAGAGTGAGAACAAGAAACAGAAGGAATGGAAAATGAAGCAGATTGTAGAGACATTAATATTAGAAAAAGACAAGCGGGGGCAGGAGGGTTCTTTGCTTATTTTATTTTTTGAAACTCACAACAAATAAGATATACAAAAATAAACAGAATAACGACAACATGAATATCCCTTTTGAAGGAGAAAGAACTAAATGACTTGTGCACAGCGAGAAGAAATCTAGTTTAGTTTGACAAAAACCAGCACAACTTTTCAGAAAGAAGCAATATATTGTATCACAAACATTTGCTCCATTTTCATAAATTTATCATTGATACTGAAGTATCTCAATTACTCAGAGGTTTAAAGAAAGATTTAGGTTATAGAGCAACAAACATAAAATCGAACATTTTTAACATCAGCAGAAAGACTACATCAATTAGTAGGTCAAAACCTCGACATTGTTATTTCTTTTTTATAATGAGCGAGTGGACACAAGAGAGATGGCGACCTACTTAGGGCAAATGAGTATGAATTAATAGTTATAGTTAAATTTTCACACAGTCAGGGACTTGTACTTAGGTGATAGAAGTATAAAGTAGAGATTTGGCAAGGGAATGATAAGTCAGTTACTTTATAGATAACTAGCTTTGCCTCTGAATGAAGGCAGAGGATAATTTCAAAATTGTGCACAATAGTGACAAAATGTGAGCCCATAAGTAACAATCATAGGACAAAGGGTGTCATCATAATACATTGTATCATTTGAGAGACTGTGTTATATACACCATAAATATATTACAAAATAGGAATTACTAATAGTCCACATATTCTTGGTGTTATCATGACAGGAATTCAGTGAAGTGTTCTATACATATTAAATTTATACATGCATATGTATATGTATCACCTGTACTGATTTTACTATTAAAACAAAGAACACAAATTAGTTCTTAGAACCAAAATCTGTACTGAACTCAGAGTCAAAGAAAGTTTTTATCTAACACTATCACTTTCATCAGAGCAGGCAAAGTGTCCCCAGTTGCATTGGCTTAAGGTAAAGGAAGATAAAATGAATTACTCAGTGAATATCATCTATGAGGAAGTCTCTGGGGCTCAAAGAAACAAAGGGAAATTAGAGGTTTTAAGAATAGAGGTGAAAATAAAGAAGGTGGGGTTGGTGTTGTGATGAGAGGCGCAATGTAAAGTAGCTGGAGATAAACAAGAGTTACAGCAAGGAAACAGCAGGAAGAAGACAACTCTTACAGTGTGCGATCAAGTGTGTTTATTTTTGAGCACATGGTTCTGTGTGGAGTCTAAATATGAGAAAGGAAAAGGGAAATGAGAAGGAAGACAATAATGCAAACAAAGAGAAGATAAGCCAAACAAAAATGAGCTGGAAGTCAACTACAGAATGAAACTAGCTTTCTGATACAGGAGAAGGTACATAATATAGAGATCAGGTAACAGAAAATAGGCCATGTTTGGAAAGCTGAAATTGGAAAAGTATAAAGAAAACAGATGTTTATGTCAAACCATAACAGGTCAAGCAGCTCTTGAAGAAGGATCATGGACGGCAAACAGCAGAACTGTAAGGAAGGCACAGAGATAAAATTTCCAAGGGAAAAAGAAAATAAAATGCTATCCTGTACCTTTTGTCTTATATGTCAGTTTGTCTGATTTGGGGAATGGAAGGAGAAGCACAGAAATGATAAGACGAAGGGTGAACTAATTCAGCAGTGATACGCAGTAGACATTATATTGAAAAAGAACTATACAACTTGGGGGCAGAGTTGATCAGGAGGGAAAAAGTTAAGAGTAAACAACAGAAGGGGGGACACTGTTCAAAAATAAAGATACTCAATACCTGATTTATGTAGCTGTAATAACCTTCACAACAAAATTAAAACAAAATAAAACCCAAAATAACAGTTCAAGGAAAATTTATAAGAAATAAAGGACCATGGGAGTATGGACTATATTTTCCAGATATTTGCATTGGTGAAAAAATAAACATAAGTATAAAAGTGGGAAATGGTGCATCATAACTTTCTTCTAGAACTATTATTAAAACTAAGTTGATTCCCAATGTGGATCTAATAGAATGGACTGCTTATATCATGCATAGTAATGCCTATTTTCTTTCTTTCTTTCTTTTTCTTTCTTTCTTGCTTGCTTGCTTGCTTCCTTCCCTCTCTCCCTCCCTCCCTCCCTTCTTTCCTCCCTTCCTTCTTTCCTTTCTTTCTTCCTTCCTTCCTTCTTTCCTTCCTTCCTTCCTTATTTCTTTTTTGGTCAGCTGTTGGGTATTGAACTCTAGGTATGGGCCCTGACCTTCAGCTCTTCAGCTCAAGGGTAGCAATCTACCCTTGAGCCACAGTGCCACTTCTGGTTTTCTGGTGGTTCATTGAAGGTAAGAGTCTCACAGACTTTCCTGCCCAGGCTAGCTTTGAATCATGATCCTCAGATCTCAGACTCCTGAGTAGGTAGGATTACAGGCATGAGCCACCGGCACCCGGCAATACCTATTTTCTTTACCTCACGTTGCTCAAGTCAAGTTGCAAAAGTGAAATTTTCTGTCAGAATAAGTTTTACATAACCTTATAAGACACAAAGATTGGGAGGTGATTTAAAACCTAAGTAAAAAATGTATGGAATTAAATGATCTATAGAGACAAATATTTAACTCTTGCTTAGTATTATATTAATGATTTAATAATGATATGTTTATGAATTTCTTTTATGTACTTCTGAAAACAAGCTTTATCATTTCTAAAATTTTAAAACATTATTCTAATAGCAGCAATGCAAATCCGCAGGTTACACATGACATTCTCCAGCTCAACACACCCTGTGCAGGTTAATTTATATATCCTGCATCCCATATGCACCATGTTTTCTTCAACTTTGTCACTGTCATAATGATACTCTCACTGTTCCATCATTTATTAGTGACCAAAGTGCTACATGTTCAATTTTCAGAAATGCCATTTGCCTATAGCCATTCATTCTAAGACCAAATTGCTGCAAAACTGACTTGACAAACTATTAACTCCAACAAAATGCATAACTACTATTTACACAGTTGAGGACAATTTTCATTTCCTCAAGGAAGTTTTTCAACGTGACGAGATAATTCAATTTTAAACAAAAGCTTTTGAATTTCATGTGTAGAACACAGCATCCATGTTGAAAAATTTTACTGTACTGTGCTGTACTATTGCTGTACAAATGTCAATGAGGATGTACATTTAATTAATGTAAGTCACAAAAATATATTAAAACAAATGACAATTAAAATGGTCGAAATAGTTTATAAATAGCAGATGCTCTGATTCTTTGTAGGGCAGAAAATTGATGTTACATATATAGGTATTTCCTAGAACTATTGATGTATGTATATATAAATATAAATACATATGTATATGAAGAAAGCAATTGGGCCATATGAAAGAGTGGTTTCAGCTACACAGAAGGAAGAAAACAAAGATTATGTATTTCAAATTTTAGAATACTCAAATGTTTAATGTTTTGAATACGGATAGGTAGATCTTTTGGGAATTTTTCTGATGTGGATGTGTGAAAATAATCACACAATTGAAGCCCTTTGCAATCTAAAAATATATTTCCATGAACACCTTAATCATTGTGCATACAGTCAACTGCAAAATAAATTACTACTTTTTTCAGTGGTGAAAAATATTTACAAATTCCCATCGTACCTCAATTTAAGAGATTATATATTTAGGGCAAAAGTATAAAAAAATATGGGCCAGGGGCTGGGAAGGTGGCTCAGTGGTAGAGTGCTTGCCTTGCATGCATGAGGTCCTGGGTTCAATTCCTTAACATAAGCAAAAAGAAAAAAGCCGGGAGTGGCGCTGTGGCTCAAGTGGTAGAGCGCTAGCCTTGAGCTGAAGAGCTGAGGGATAGCACCCAGGCCCAGAGTTCAGGCCCCACGACTGAACTCCCCCCTCCAAAAAATGGGCCATTACTACATAAAAATCACGTAGTGAAAAACCACCCCAAAACTTACAATATCTTCAAATTTTAAATGAGAATGCTGAAATGAAAGAAAAAGTAAACAATATTTTTTTATCTTTCTTAGTTTTATGGATCCAGCCAAGCTTTTAAAATGACTTTTTTAATTTTTAACTTAACTTGTGCATTACAGGAAACACACAAGAAGCAAAGAACTGTGTCACTCTCTCCACAATCATTTCAGTTGGAAATAAACATTGAGATTACACACACACACACACACACACACACACACACACACACACACATCTGTTTTAGATACTTGGCATCACATGGTTTGTGTTATGTTTTTACAAATGTTATAAATATTTACCATCCAAAATGTTTAAAAAGTAACTATATAGATACTACTCACAAAAGAGGTAGAACATAATTTACTTTAGATTTTTGGCCACAGACACATTTGTTGAGAAAAATTATTGATTATATTGGCCATAATTAATATGATGGAATATAGCTTCCTAACTGTATGTAACCTAAAAAAAGAATGTGCAGGACAGTAATCATGCTCAATCATGGTCAGTATTAAAACTAAGTAAAACAATATGCCTACAAGATATATATATCTAGAAATGAAACCATAATGCTTCTCTTTATGTGAATGAAAGTAATTATCAGAAAAACTAGAGTGATCTGTTCTAACTAGAATGTGTGAAATGGGTGAAAGAGATAAAATAAAGTGTAGATTCATTTAGTTATTATACATACTATTATCAAAAGTTGATCAATCAAAAACAATAGGTGTAAAAATATGTAGTAAACCCATAGTAGAATTAGCCCCAATTTATCTATTTACCAATATTATCTTCCTTTTATTTGTATTATTTTCTTCCAAATTACTCCTTTAGGTTATTACAATATAAAATAATAAATGTATAAACTTAAAATAGAAAATGCATTTCTGTGCAGGTTGGATTGCTTTACTTCAGATTCATTATCTATATAATCATTTTTAATATAAAGCTATAATTATGACTGCCTGTGAAGTAACATTCTAAACAAAACTGTGAATAGATGAAAGTGAGGAAGGAAATTTTCTAAGTAAATACCTTAGAATTGGTCAGATCTTGCTGCCAGATTTTTTTCCCCTACTAATGCTGGAATATGAGTTGGGACATGGGCCAAATGATTAACTCCCTCTTTTGAAACTTTGTCCTCTGGAGAAAGTTATGGGAAAGAATAAAACCTTCTAGTCTAGGTGTGGTTGAAGCTGGGATATAAATCACTCAACATTTCAAAGACAATTTTGAGACCTCATTTTCCATGGCAGAGGACATTTTAAAAGTGTAAATAAATTAGCTTGAAAATAATGTGATATAGTGAATTTGATTAAAAAGTTTACCCCAAACAGATGGAATTGTAAGGTGGAAAAAGACATGGGGAGCAAAAAGCTATTTCAAAGAGGCCAAAGCCACTGTAAGTAATTCAGAGACAAGGACTGGCAGAGGAGGAGCTCAAGGGATGAACCAACTCGATTGTGAGATCTCATCGTTGTGGGCTTTAAAATTGTTTTTCTTTATGTTTGGAATGCTCTAAAATTGTACTCTATTTCTTATAAGAATGTATAACCCTTTAACTCATTTATTTGATACATATTAAAAATAAGAGATCAAAGCTGTGGGTATAGCTCAATCTCCATCTGTTGTCTTCTTGATAACCTGACTTTTTTCTTATGCTGTTTATCACAGAAACAATTGAAGTTGTTACTAGGTTTTATTTGTTCATTTATATTATAGTTACTTGTGAATCTCTTTTAAATCTCTTAGAATACCACTTACATTACAGTTCTTTCACTCCTTTGTTTTAAATAGAGACAGAATTATATGTGAATAATGAAAAGTTCAAATGTAAAAAATATAGGACTATAGATATGTAATGTCTTCTAATTATTCCCCAGCTCCCTGGAATCCTTCTCAAAATGGGATCACTATCCATATACCCTTAGAAATTTTATGTATAAGCCAGGTGCCAGTGGCTCACGCCTGTAATTCTAGCTACTCAGGAATCTGAGATCTGAGGATCACGGTTGAAAGCCAGCCGGGGCAGGAAAGTTTTTGAGACTCTTATCTGCAATAAAAACCACTAGAAAACCAGAAGTGGCATTGTAGCTCAAGCAGTAGAGCGTTGGTCTTGAGCTGAAGAGCTGAGGGACAGCGCTTAGGCCCAGTGTTCAAGCCCCACGACCGACAAAAAAAAATTATGTATATATATTAGCAACATATATAGATAGATCTATAGATATATTAATATTTATGAATACAATAGCCTTTTATAAACCTTAAATGACTGTCTTCACTTCTTTAAACGCTGATTTTTTTCTAATCGCACATCTTACACAATTACTTAATAATCTTTTAGTATTTAAAATAAAAAATGATCAATATATGACTGTGAATCACATTTTTTATTGCTCTACAACAAACTTTTTCTTTAATTTGGCAATGATTATAGAGCCAGAGACAAGGACAAATATCGGAGAGAAAATATTTGATAGACAAAGTGAATTAAGAATAAAGAACACAGTAAGTTTCAAATTATTGATATCTCAATTAGTTGGAAGAAGAACTGTGGAAAGTGTCATCTCTTAAGAGTTTGGCTTGTACATTTCTTTTATTTGTTCTTCCCCCACAGTATAACTCATTTTCACTGTATTTGTTTTCGATGCCCTGAATCTTGTATATACATTTTTATAATTTGGCGAGGGTCAGGGAAAAAACAAAATGCTTAAATAAGTATACATCTCATTGTACAAGATACTATGTTGAAAATGAACTTTACAACTGGGGGGGAAGAGTTGGGGATGTGGGCAAGCAAGGATGGTAGGGGAAAAACAAAGGAGAAGTTAACAAGGCTCCATTGGAAGGAAGTGTACTCATTACCTTACTCATGTAACTGTAACCACTTTGTACAGTATTTTTACAATTTGACTTGTACATTTTGTATCAGAGAGAGAGAGAGAGAAAGAAAGAGAGAGAGAGAGATCTACCAAGGCAGAGATCACAGTCAACTCTTTCAGTCTTTAGATAATAGAGAGCAATGACTTGATTTGTGGAAATAGCTTTGGGAATTAGCCAAAAGCCAAATAGAATTTTACCCTTTGTTAGCCCAAGCTCTCAGTGCTAGCCCTGTAATGGCACAATGTCTAGACAAGCTATCTGTCAAACTTGTTAAGGTTATAAATATTTTCAGTTGCTGTAATTGAGATCAATAGCTTAGCTATAGAATCTGATTAGGTATTTTATAATGTTCTCAAAGGAAAACAGCTTATACCCCACATCTTATCATACAAAATATATGTCACTTCTGTAACCAAAATATGTGTTTGAATCAGCAGAAAGTTATATCATGATAACACAACATGTATTTATATAAAAGGTACAGATTAGTTCCCTGTCTGGATGTACCATAATATATTTTTAACCAAATTATGTTTTCTTTTTCTATTTCCCTTTTTTCTTTTTCTTTCTTTCTGAACTTCAAAGGATATATAAGGCTGTTAAAATTTAACATGTTCATCTAAGTGTCCAGCAATTCTTGACCAGTTACTCCTCCTTCATTCCCCCAGAACCCCTAGACTCATTTCGTATTTCCTGCTTCCTCTGACACACTTTTATTCTTCTATTAGTCTTCTGTTCCCTTTTACAATTATATACCCTCATCCTCTGAGTAGCACCTTTTCTTACAATATCATTTCAGTTTCCCAATACGCATTTATGCTAAATTGTTAACTATTCAAGAGATTTGGTCCATGGAGTTTGACTAGACTTTAGTCAACTACATAATGTATACCAAGAAAGCCATCCTATAATTCAGTGATACAACTCTCAGGCATCTATTTGGAAGTGTGAACTAACTGTGCATAATGTTTTACCAAGCAGGGTTTACTAGGGGTAATGTAGGGGAGAAAGAAGTCAGAATAAATGTAAAATCCAGATGACAAACGAATGTGTAGAATTTCACTCTGGATAGATGTAACTATTCAGCTCTTTCCATTTCTCTTCCCAATAGTTTCCTCCATCTGTTTTTTCTTTCTTTCTTTTTTTGTTTCTCTCTCTCTCTCTCCTCTCTCTCTCTCTCCCCCTCTCTCCCTCTCTCTCGCTCTCTTTGTGAATTGGGTTCAGTTGATAACCTTCTATGATCACTATCAAAACAAGCACCCTGTAATTTCCTGTAAATATGTATTTTCAGGAAATTTACTTTAAAAATTTTCAAGTTTTTTTTTTTTTGGTCAGTCATAGGGCTTAAACTCTGGGCCTGAGCACTGTCCCTCAGCTCTTCAGCTCAAGGCTAGCGCTCTACCACTTGAACCACAGCGCCACTTCTGCTCTTCTGGTGGTTTATTGGAGATAAGAGTTTCCAGACTTTCCTGCGCAGGCTGGCTTTGAACCTCGATCCTCAGTTCTCAGCCTCCTGAGTAGCTAAGATTACAGGCATGAACCACCAGCGCCAGGCACTTTCAAAGTTTCTTTTATGATGAAGAATTACTTTTGTGTTGACTGAAACTAAAATACAAATGTCTTAGTAATAACATTACTTAAATATATTTTTTTAGTTCATGTATAGTAATTATATAAAGGAGCCAAAATAACGTGGCTCATGGATGTAATCTTCGCTACTCAGGAGCTTGAGATTTGAGGATTGTGGTTCAAAGCCAGCCCAGGCAGGAAAGTTTGTGAGATTTTTAGCTCCAATTAAATGTCAGAACAAAAACTGAAAATGAAGCTGTGATTCATGTGGTCAAGTGCTAACCTTGAGCAAAAATTCTTGGGGATGGTGTCCAGTCCCTGAGTTCAAGCCCCATGCTCATTCCTAGCACATGTGTGCATGCACCCCCCCCACACACACATACAAACACACACACACACACACAATCACACGCCACACAACTTACATAAAAGATATTCATTGTGATAATTCATAGATGCATATATAACATTTTAGAATAAAATTATCTCCTCTGTTGCTCTTCTTATGTCCATTACTTCCCTCTTAAAACAATTTTAATGTTTTAATATTCTATTTCCCTATGAACATATGAAGTACTTTGATCATGTTCATCTCTCTACTTATTCTCTCCCTGTTCGCAAGCTCACTGCTTTCCATCCCCCCAAATCTCCATTTATGGTAGCATAATTCTTGTTTTTAGATTTAGATACTGAATATGGGAGAAAACATAAGATATCAGATTTTCTTACGTGGGTTTATTTCACTTAATATGGTCATTTCCTGTTTTATCTATTTTCCTGTAAACAACATAATTCCATTCTTCTTTATGAGAAATAAAACTCCATTTTGTGTGTATGTGTGTGTATACATTGTATGTGCATACACACACACACATTTATATGCCACATGTTCTTTACCCATGCATAGATAGGTTAAGACTCTAGGGCGATTCCACAGATTTTTTTGTTGTGACTAAGTGATGCTATAAACATTAGTGAGCATGCTGATTTACATTCCTTTTGATATATGCACAGCAGAATCATGTGGTCATTCTATTTTTAATGAGTCACTTCCATATTGCTTTCTATAGTGTTTGGACTTATTTCCATTCCCACCAATAATGTAGAGGTTATCCATTACTAACGCGCATGTGGTTGTCTTCTTTATGATAGCCCTTCTGGTTAGAGTAATATGGTAAAATGGTATAATCCAATGGCAGAAAGAGTTCAGTCAGTTAGAAACATAAGACACTGTGATCCAAAGACCTATAAAGACTGAACTCTGTAATTCAGACTTATTTACTGATAATCTTTTACTGAAAACAACACTATATAGTATTCAGTATGGTGGTTCCCAATAATACCAATTTCTTAAAAACTCCAAATATTACCTTACATGGCAAAGGATTACAAGTGTGATTTTTCAAATGAAGTAGTTATTTTGAGTTACATATGTGGTTGTATTAATAAAAGTATCTTGGTAAGAAAAAGATAGAGTGAAATTAGACACACAGAAAAAAGAGATGTGAATACGAAATAGATGTTTAGGTATAGAGTGTTGGAAGACATAAGACATTCCAAGAGTCAAGGAATAGATTTTCCCTGTGGCCTCCAGAGCAGTCATTGTTCTACAATGCCTTGATTTGTGGTGTCTAGATTCTAGTGACTTATGAGAGAGTATCTTTATCTATCTACCTATCTATCTACCTATCTATCTCCATCTAATTGTTCTGGCTCAGGATATCTTTTTAGTCTATAATCTGGGTGCCTGCATCCATCAGAAGACTCATCCTGGGAAAGACCTAAGCTCTCTGGCTAGCCATGTTAGGCCTCGGAAGACAAGCTTCAAGGTCATTCATGAAGTGTTTGCACAGAGTTCTGTCTGAGTGTAGCAGCTGCCTTCCTCACAGTGACCCACCTGAGAGAAAGAAAGAGGGATCACCAATGTGGAAATCATAGTCTCTTGTCCACCTAAACCTCTTAAGTGATACAGTATCATGTATGCTATATTCTACTGATTGGAAGTGAATCAGTAAATCCATCCTACATTTTAGGGGAGCAGATTACACAAATTCATGAAAGCATGATTCAGGGACTGCCGATGGTTGTATTTGAGATGATCAAAAAAGCATAGGGTTTATGATTTTAAATAGTATTTAAGAAACAATAAAGAAGAGGCTGGAAACATGGCTTAGTGGTAGAGTACTTGCATGCATGAGGCCCTGGGTTTAATTCCTCAGCACCATATAAGCAGAAAAAGCCAGAAGTGGCATTATGGCTCAAGTGGTAGAGCACTAGCTTTGAGCTGAAGAGCTCAGGGGCAGTGCCCAGGACCTGAGTTCAAGCCCCACGACTGACAAAAAAAGAACCAATAAAGAAAATGTGATTTGTATCAGTTTATTTCATGATCGGTAGAGACAGTAGAGACAGAGGGAAGGGTGCAGCTGTGGTCCCAGATAATATTTTGGATTTCATATTCAAGGTAAAATTCTAGACATTATAAAAAAGGTAAAGTTATTTGGATACAATCCAGATTATTAGTTGATACAGGCTGAGGTAGATGTACTAAGCAATTGACTAGAAAGAGGTAGATGCAGGAAGTATGGAAAATATTCTTCATTACAGTAATAATTACCATGACTATACATATGCCTAAAGTCCTCAAATTTTACTTTAAATTGACTCAATCTAGAGCATACAAATAAAGTTGATAATAAATGTTTCCTCCATAAAAGCTAGGAACAGTGTACAAGGGACGAAGACATTGAATTATGTGCAAAATTTCCAGGAAAAGTAAAAGGTAAATAGTCTTCAAATTATTTTTATTACATTACAAAAACCTGATTTCTGAAATCAAGAATGGGGCTATAAAAATGTGAAAACTAGAAGCCCAACTCATTCATAAACACAATATTGCAAAATTTTAGCAAAATAAATCCTTCAAAATACAAGAGGGTAAAATCCTGTGCAAGAATTGGTTTCCTATGAGGAATGTAAAATTGACTCCCCAGTTTGTAAAAGCCATCAATGTGAATCATTGAGATAATCTTAATAGGTGAAGAAAAATATTTTGATAAACTTCCATATCATTGACATTTTCAAAATGTAGTTCTTTCTCAATAATTAAGACTAGGAATTAATTTTGTTTAACTGATTTTAAAAGATCACTGTCACTATTTCCACAATATTTTTAATAGACACTAGTCTTCATGGATTTAGAAGATAAACAAAAGTTCTTTGTTATAACTCAGAACAATGAAGTTCTAGTATGAATTAATTCAATTTATTAGATCATTTTGGTTGCTTCCTCGCCATCCATGATTTCTGGTTTAATTTGGTTCAGAATGACATTTGTGTTCTTCTACAAATGACTTAACAAAAGCAGTCCAAGCTTTTATTACAATTTTGTGTTTCTTGGCCAGAGAGATTTTCTCAATTGCATATTGCAGCTAGGTACAGCCATACGATTCTGTTGTAACAAGCAGAACACTAGGCACATGAACTGGCTTATCATTGTTTTTAGGGGAACTTCCTGTCATAAAGAAGGAAGAATTTGACAGTGTCTTCCTACTTTGAACAGGAAACAAACACCCATGTTACCAGCTTCAACCCAGCTTCAACCCAGCTAAGGTTAGAGCACCCAAGGTTGCAAAGTCTTGTTACCTGAAGATATGATTAAGCCATTATGCCTACATGACACTGTATCTCTAGATCACCTACCACAAAGCTTCATTCAAGTATTCATTGCTTGAAGAATGTATACAAAAAAACATTTGTATTTTTTGTTTTCCAATTCTCATTTTTGGGGGAGAGCTCTTGGGGCAATGTCATTTTTCAATATGAAAAAAATGCAGCAAGTTCAACACAATATAGAAATCTGAAGTGTAAGTTGGACAGGGGGCAAAAACCAAGCGTAGGAGGAAAAAGGCAGTATCAAAAAGAGATATTGCAAAATAGATGGTGTCTGGTAGATGGTGGGGATTCCTATTCCTTTCTTTTTCTTTTTCTTTTTTGGTACTTGTCGCTGAAAGTATTCTAATGGGGGCAGCTATTGTTCACTCTGAAATACCTCATGCATAAATTATACTTATTTCTAACCCATGAGAATGAAGATAGGATAGCTTGCACCTTACATCTTGGAGTAAAAATTAGTTGGTTCAAAAATCTTATATTTGAAAGTAATGTCTCAGTATAGATTCCTCTGTCAATACACTAATCCAAATAAGTTAGTCTTTCTCAATATGTCACAGATTTTATGAGTCGGTCAACCAGACTCTTCTACCATTTGCTAAGTTTATAAGAGATTCTTTACTTTGTCTCTATATCCCAAAAGAGGCCTCTTAAGGATGACACCCTGGAGATTCAGCCATTATAGTTCCTGCCCCATACTCTTAGGAAAGTAAGACATTGTGCCAACCACAAATAAAGAGAGAGAAAACGGTTTCCATGTCCCAATGAGAGGGATGGAAGGAAGGGTTATTGGCAGCCACCCATGAATTTGCCAATCTATAAGAATAAAACAATTTTTTTTTCTTTTACTATCTCTTTGATTAATAAGGATGAGAATTCCATTTTAAATAAACACACAAAATAAAAACCCCATAAAAACAAATTTGGCTGATAACTAGTGGTTCATGCTTAATCGTAGCTACTCAAGAGGCTGAGAGCTGAGGATTGTAGTTCAATGCCAGTCTAGGTAAGAAATTCTGTGAGATGTTAATGTCCAATTAACCACCAGGGGGGCCAGAAGGAGAGCCATGGAGTAAGTAGGGTGCTAGTCTTGCCCAAAATAACTCAGAAATAGCACTCAAGCCCTGAGTTCAAGTCCCAGGACTGGACACTTTTCTTTTATTTAATTGGCATTTTAAACTTTTAAAAATCTACTTTTATTTATATATGCTCTGATCTTTATTATTTCCACCTACTAATTATTATTTTCATGTATTCCTGGCATACTAAACCCATGAGATCAAAATGCTGCTGGATTGTTTATTTGAAACCTCTCTAGGATTTTGATATATGTTCTCATCTTTGTAAATGTCATAAATCAGTAGTACTTCTTAGTACTATGTTTATTGTATTGCTACAGATTTTAGTCTGTTTGATTTTTAATTTTACTTAAGCATTTTTTCACTTTTGATTTCTCTGATAGCTCATTTTTTTTAAAAAAAAAAAAAAGGTGTATTATTCAGGCATTATGAATTTGTGTGAGTTCTAAAATTTGCCTAGCTCTACTTTTAATTTGGTGTGATAAAAATATATAAGCTATAGTTTCAGGGATTTTTTTAAAAATTAAGACTTATTTCAGGACTAATACATACTTCTTTATAAAGGAAGTTCTGTGTGTTAATGGAAAAATTTTATTCTAAAATTTGAGGGTGGAAGGCTATAAAAAGTCCATTTCAAACTGAATTATGAAATTGTCACCTCTTTGTAAAACTACTTAAAAAGGAAGGAAGAGAGAAAAAAGAAAGAGAATGAAAGAAAGGGAGAAAGAACTAAATATTAAATAAATTTAAAAAATAACCAGAGGTGGGAAGTCTATTTCATCTATAGTATAGTTTAATTTATAAGTTCATTTTGCCATTTCCTTAAATCCAGATGATCTGCTCTCTAATGAAAATTGAATGAGTTAAAGTATCTTAGTATTTGTTTAGCAAAATCATGTGATTCAATATTAGGTTCATGTAGATTTATAATACACATCTTTTTGTTGACTTGATTTATTGATGGCTATAATACCCTCCTCTTCTTAAAATGTTTGTTTCAAAGCTTATATTATCAGGTATAAGATAACTACTCCAGTTAGTTTTTGAGGGGGAGGTTTCTTTTTATTATTTTTTTTATTTTTTGTGAACATACTGTACAGAGGGGTTACAATTACATGGGCAAGATAATGAGCACATTTCTTATCAAGCATTGCAGCCTCCTCCTTTGTTTACCCTTCAAATCCCTTTCCAGCCTCCCCTGCCCCACCACCTA
>NW_012267327.1:494662-554561 GCF_000151885.1 Dipodomys ordii
AGCAATCCCACTTTTGGGCATTTACCCAAATGTTTACAAACAAGACCACACTAAAGCTACCAGCACAACTATGTTTATTGCAGCATTATTTACCATAACTACTCCAGTTATTATATGTTTACTTTAACTTAGAATGCCTTTCTCTATTGTTCAATATTTATGTATTTTCACTGCTGAAATTGGCTTCCTTTATGGCATTTTCAGGTAAGTGATTAATTTAAGGAGTTTCATGTTAAATGAAGTTAAGTCAGATTCAGAAGGTTCATAAAGATAAAGATCATATTTTCTATAATAAACACATAAACGTATTTGTCAATGGACTCTGAGGAAATGACGGGGTATGGGTAAGAAGAAAGAGAATTATTGAGGTGAATAATACTGAAATATGGCACATCAATTCATTGGAAATAGTTTGGAGAGGAGAAAGATAGAGATAGTGAGGATTAATCTGACCAATATATGAAAAATTCAATATTTAAGATACTACAAGGACATCCATTTGTAAATCAATATTTTCTAATAAAAATTGTATAGGTATCATACTATTCAGCCTTTTAAAAAATTATCATTACTTACCTGGCAAGTCCATATGTGTTAGAGATTTTTGTATATTAAGAAATAAGGATTTATGGTGTCATTTTATCAATATCATTCTAGTTTTCATTGAAGATCAGTAAGAGAACACCAATACTGTAATCATAAAGGTTCTAGTCTCTCTCTTGTTTATTTCCAGTATTCTGTCATGGTCACTAACCTCAACATGCAGTTACATGAAGTTACTCACCTGGAACTTGGCTTCCTATTTGGGTAAGAAGTAGAAGCTGGGCATATCTCTTCCGCCACCATGAATTTCCCTCTTTAGCATTTTTCCTCCAGGAACTCAAGCTTTGTTTAAGAATGGAGGTATTGTATAGAATTTCTTCAAACTACTGCTTTACGATGAGAATTTTACTTCTTTTAAATATAGAAATTATTTCTTAATTTTTTGTTCATAAAAATACTGAATATTGAGGTAATTGAGGAAAATGTCAAGTGCTCTTTTGAGCACTTGAAGAAGGACTGCAAATAAGAAGATAGTTTTCTTTGTCAAATGTGCTTACATGAGAATTGATTGTATTATTAAGTTACAGTATCATTCAACTTCTCTTCTAAGTAGATTTATACCTATTTTCTCTTACTGTTGTTTTGGTTTAGTTTGGTTTTTGTTGGTCATAGGGCTTGAACTCTGGGCCTGGACACAGTCCCTGAGCTCTTCAGCTCAAGGGTAGGCTCTACCACAGCACTACTTGTGGTTTGGGGTATTTAATTGGAGATAAGCATCTCACAAACTTTTCTGCCCAAACTAGTTTTGAACTGCAATCCTCAGATCTCAGCCTCCTGACTACTAGGATTACAGGTGTGAGCCACCTGCACCTTGCACTAGTTTTGTTTTGGCAAGAGTCTCTGATGGTCAATCTTAGACAAGCATGTCAGAGTTAGTAATGTGTACATTAAAGTATCTTCTGAAGGAAAAAGAGGCAATGGTTACATTCTATAGAATTGGTTTTATTCAAGGCATGTGAAGGGTAAACCAAGGAGGAGGCTGCAATGCTTGATAAGAAATGTACGCATTATCCTGCCCATGTAATTGTAACTACTCTGTACAGTATGTTCACAAAAAAAAAATTAAATTAAATTAAATGAAAAAATAAAATAAAATAAAAAAGAATTGGTTTTATTTGATGTCTTTAATCTTACTTCTTGATTTAGGCATTTTATTTAAAGATATGTAATGTTTAACATTCAAATTACAAAAATTAAAGAAAATTATAATAGATATTATATCACATTTTATTTTTCAGAGTTACATTTAGTCTTTTTATATACACATGTATATCTATTTATATGTGCATGTATATTTGCATACATATGTATTTATATATTCATATGTATACAAATACACTCTTAAATATGATCTATGTAAAGAAAATGAAAGATATTGGATTTATGAAGCCATTGTCACTATATACATCAAGAATGCAGCTGAGTTGATAATTAACCAGCTGCATTCCTACTGAGAGCCTGTGGTAATGCAGCACTCAGCCCAAGAAGACAGTGGCTCATACTAAAAGCCACCATTAAATAAGCTTACTTCAGACTAATTCAATCTGTCTTAACAAAGACTGCAAAACCAGAAACTTGGTCCAAGAAAAGCCACATAATACATAATCTCTATCAAATGGTATACACAAGGGTACAAGTTAAAACGCTATCATTTCATGAAATGCATTCACTCCTCAGATTAGGAATTTAGACTATAAAAATCAATTTAGATATTTAGATTATAAAACAATATACACTATCATAATAATACTGTGTTGATGCTGTCTGTAACTAATGTTCCAGCCTCATTTTTAATTCAAAGGTGAGAAACCATTTTTTCTTCACAAGACCATTTGGATATTTATAATATCATAATTTCTAATGTACCCACAAATAGTTTATCTTTCTTTTTAAAAATCCTTTTCCTTACATAATTTTCCTCTGAGGTATAATGTCATCAATCAGACTCTTACACAGCACTTACAAAAAGCTTTTTCCTCTCTTGTCTGGCTTTTCATTAGCCCTTTGGTCTCAGCTTTTAGCCATCTGCATTTTTCCATGGAGCACATGATACTAGCAAGCACCTCACCTCTATTCTCTGCCACAGCATGCTCATCACTTTCTCAAATGAAGCTGAAGCCCATTCTTACATTTCAACAAAGAATCTTCCTCAAATAACGTTCTCATCTCCGTATTAATGAAGGCACACTCTCCATGGGTGAATTTTCTACAGTGTGAGTTCAATACTACATTTAGTGTTTATAATCTTTTGAGGGTGGTTCCTTGATATTATCAAAAGAAAAATGAATCTGGATGCCTTCTGCCACTACTATATATTTTGTAAACCCATCTAGCAGGGTGCATTTTGCTTTCAATGTATAATTCAAGGATGAGTGGATAAGAAAGAATTCTACCATCTACTCAACCTGTTAAATGCTAGCAAATGTCAAGTGCATCCCAGAAAATCCAGCTCATGATCAGATTATCTCCCACACAAGGATGATGCTGTCAGGTTTTCTTTTACAAGACACAGAGAGTCAGAACCAGAGGATGTGTAGCTTAGGCACAGGGATTCATCTCTGGGCCAAGATGCCTCGAGTACCCCTTTCTGTAGAGTTAAGGAGTTTATAGGAGGGAGACAAGGAAGAAACTGGTTCAGGGCTGAAAAGAACTGATTCAGAGAAGAAAAATGGTGCCTCACCAAGGCTTCCTCATATAAAAATCCAGGGAGAGAAGTGTCAGAGCTAGGAATACAGACTTACATGTTGAGTATGGCTGAACCTGGGGTGGAGGTATTGACTTTGTGATTGCAAATTTCTCCAAGTCTGGTGTGGAGACATCAGTTTATTTCTCCTTTGTTTCCCACCCCCACCACTCCTCAGACCTACCAGACAAAGCTATACAATTGCCTGTAGCTGGCTTCAAAGATTCTATATAGGATTTGGGCCCAGAGCCAGACTCCTTAAGAACTTGTATTTTCCATCGAGAGCAGACATATTGTTTTCAGTCAAGGGAATTGAGCTAAGTAAGCCTTTGGTGTGAAGGTTTATGATAATCTGGCTGGCAGTTGAGCTATGTTGAACATTTTCTCTATCTGTAGATAGGAATGTTCACGTTGCTCTAGTGTCTTTGTCACCATCTTGACCGGGTTTCCTTCTTACTTCGCAAGATTCTGTCTTGCAACATTTTTTGGAGGCATTTCATTGCTAAAATGGGACTTCCGAGTTAAACAATGAATAACCAATGCTTTTCTAAACACTCTAAAGAGTCCCTCAAGCTTAGGCAAATTGATAGCTTGTAGTAATACATCCAAATTACTTTCTCAGTGTACCTACCATCTTAGGCCTCCAGTGGCTTCTGCTCCATGCAAGAAGATCTTCTCTGCAGCTCCCTGGATTCATCTGTGTCTCCAGACACCAGAGTGGCCATGTGCCTTGCAACTTGAGCTCAAGGATATATCCAAGAGAAGTCATCCATTTTTTTAATATGTAATTTGTTAACATTTTGCTATAAAAAAGGGTTGATACTGAAAATTCCTCATGTTTTCTTGATTTGTTTTTTCCTAGTTCAAAATGTAACTGTGTTGTCACATAGGTGAAATGAAAGTTGAGTTTCAGAATTGGCATTAATGGAAATAGAAAGAGACCAGCCAGCCTCTGATGATCATAGAAGGATCTCTTCCTGCAGCTCTGGTCTCCTGATGAGTCAGGACAGTCACAGAAACAAAAAGAAATTGAATTTTATTTTGTTTAGCTCGTGGTACTTGAGAACACTTTATTTTTCTAATAGAAGGTTAAACAGCCTTCTAATGAAGAGCTATTTTCTTCAAATTAATACTTTGGAGTTACCTTTTATGTTAATGCTGTAAAATTACTACTAATGTTCCTTAAAAAAGACTATTTTTCCTGAGTAACTGGACTTTAGCAACATAGGCAATATCTATTCACAATTCTGTACCTCATGAATCATCCACTTTGGAACTACTGAGAATCATTATGAACATTTTTGTCCTAATACTTCTCTGAAATTCTACTCACTAAATATTTTAAATTATGAAGATCTGAAATGCTATAAGAGAAAAGAAAATACAACTTTTTTCTCCAATATGAAATATGTCCTTTCAATTACAAAAATATATTTAAATTTCCTTCTGATATATATGAAATACAAAGAATTTCATTTCAGGAAATATTTGCCATGGACTTTTTCTTCTTGTGTGATCCATAAATAATCTTTGTTTCCAAAGATAATAAGAGGCATTAAAATAAATGACACAAACAAAAAACAAACAAAAATACCAAGAATACATCACATGTTTTGACAGTAAGGTACATTTGAGTAATATTATGAAGTATATCCACACTGGTATGCACACTACCATTTGATATATAATTTAAAATTTTATTAATTTCATCTAATTTTGGTGATATTTTTCCATTTATTGACATCAATCAATCATTATTTTCTACATGTTTAAATTTTTTTTTGCCAGAGGGGTCCGGTCGTGGGGCCTGAACTCTGGGCTTGGGAGGTGTCCCTCAGCTCTTCACCTTAAGGCTAGCTCTCTACCACTTGAACCACAGTGCCAGTTCTGGCTTTTTTCTTTTTGCTTATGTGGTGCTGAGGAATGGAACCCAGGGCCTCATGCATGCAAGGCAAGCGCTCTTCCACTGAGCCACCTTCCCAGCCCCATTTTTAAATTTTTTAAAAAAATTATCTTCAAGTAGTTGGACAAAGGAGCTACTCTTAAACAAAGAGGTTTATTATTACATTGCCTCTTAATAACTGTTTCTAAGAATGCTACAATTAGGTCTTTTTTCCATTAGGTATAAGTTGTTTTAAAGAAAGTATGACTTGATTCTACAACTTTATATCATTCCACATTTAAAAGAACAATCTAATCTAAACTGTCCATTTTATTTTTAATCTCTAATTTCAATGAGTACTTTAATCCTTTCCTTCTCCTAGCCATAAGTGTGGTCTAGTACTTGAATCAGAAAATGGAAGCATTTAGTGTAGCACTTAGCTATTTCTTGCTCTTTGTTTTTTAACTAGGTCAAGCTTCCTCTGAGCTGAGAGGGAAATGCAATCCTGCAAAAACTGACTCCCTTGAGTGAGCTGGCAAATATCCCTCTGTTGATAATTCTGCTTGTCTAGTTCATACAAACATGATGCCATTTAGACCACAAAATGTGAACATTTTGGAACTGGTCACCAAGTTCAGTACATTCACACTGAAGAAAAATGGCTTTAGGGCAAGCTGAGGTAAGTAATGAGGCCATTTCTGGTGTCTCAATAGTCCAAAAAGAAGTAATTAAGTATTTAGTACCAACTACTAAAGAACCTCTGCACTTAGAATACTGGGTGCTCAGAGTATTTGATGTTCAATTCTGGTCCATAATTATCAGTCAAGAAGACACAGAAAAACATAGTAACCTTGTTATGATTTTCAAATAAAAGATTTTTCTGGTAGTTGGTGTTTTCCATTTAAAAAGATTATGACTCTTTCCACATATATAATAAAGGGTTCTCTTTAAAACAAATTCCACTAAAGTGTGATTCTTTCAAAAACTCAGAGAATCTATAATTTAATCTACCCTTTTTCACAGTTACCATTTAACTTTATCTTACTAATATTCACGATTCAAGAGTTCATATTTTTTAAGGGTCTGAAAACAGTCAGCTTAATTTTAAAGACACAATTTCAAGATTCTGTGAAATCTCAAAAGCTTTTCAATAGTAATTATTCACTGGCAGATCAACATTCTGTAATCATCTTATTCAGAGCATGGGATGCAAATCTCCACTTGAGTGAGTGCTGAAATACTTAGTAATTTATGAACTGTGAAGAAAATAAACCATGGACACTCAGCCCCTCAGTGGTCTGCTTAGAAGAGGGGCTAATGAGCCACTCAGAGGTCTGGAGTTTCACCTTCTTTACTCAGTGAATAACCTTGTGAAACAATCGTTCTGTCTTATCTATTTTTCTCCATGTCTATTATATCAAGTACCCAAATTACACAAAAATGACGGGAGAACTATCCCAATGACAATAAAGAAATTATCTGAGTAGCCGAAACATGAAAACATAAAAAAATGATTATTTTTTTAAAATCAAGCTTCATATAGAAAGCATACATTCATTTTGATGATGGAAAAGGCTCTAAGCTGTTTTTGAATATTTCATCTATTAACAGTGTAGTAAGAGTACTTAAATATCAATCTCTTCAATTTTCTTTACAACATCACTTAAAAGGACTATGTGTTTTTAATAACACATTCACATAGATCATGTTCTTTTATATATAATACGTAAATCATAGAGGGAATCTGATACATTCCAGATCACTTTACACAAACTTGGCTCTTGTCTTACAGTAAATGAAGTTCCATTTGTCCATTTTAAATGCTGAATTTTTAATATGTCCCTCTGCTCCTCCTTTTAGCCCCAAGTCCAATGTACCTCTAAACATCCATTAGTTTCCACAATGTGTCACAGAATAGGGGTGGGGTAGGGAACTCTTCAACCTACCAGTGACCCTTGTATCAGTAACAAAGAGAACCTTCCACTCTTGCTTCTCCTCAACATGGTCATGTGACAAGGATACATTCACTACTATGTTACTTTCATTTTTTTTTCCAAAGAAAGATTTGAATTTGCTCTGTACCATAAAGGTAGCCTTCCTAACAATATCAATATGGGGGAATTTAGGATGAGTCACCACCAAGGGAAAACTGGATGAAGTTACTTCAGGAGAATTTGAAAAGTTGAATTCCAAATGATGTTTTACTTTTTTATGTATTTTTTTTGTCAGTTGTGGGGCTTGAACTCTGGGCCTAGGCACCTTCCCTGTGCTCTTCAGCCCAAGGCAAGCACCACTTCCCAAGTGATATTTTTAATGAAAAACGTAAAGTAAGTTATTCATAGATATTTTTTAAAGTTAGCTATATAAAAATCATCCATTTTTTCATAGATATTTTTTAAATAAACTTATTCTATATACTAAATTGAAGGTTTTTTTCCCTCAAAACTCTTTTTATTTTTGTTCTTTTGGTCGGTGATGGGGGCTGAACTCTAAGCCTGGGCGCTGTCCCTTAGTCCTTCATCTCAAGGCTAGCACCCTACCACTTGAACCACAGCCCAGTTCTGGCTTTTGTTTTGTTTTGTTTTGCTTATGTGGTGCTGAGGAATCCAACCCAGGATCTTGTGCATGTGAGTCAAGCTCTCTACCACTGACCCAACTTCACAGCCCTCAAAACTCATTTTTAAAAGGAAATTGAGAGTACAGTAATGAAAAGAATACCTATTATGCAATTATTATGTTGACTACTGCTAATGCTTTGCATATTTTATGTGATTTGGTCCTGAAAATAACTTTTATAACGATCACCATTACTCTCAGTTCCAGATATTAAAATGCAAGCATGAAGAGGCTGTCTCTTGGTAATATACAGAGAAAACATGACACCAACTAGTTATGCTTATTTCCAAAGACTACTCTCTCACACATTGGTAAATGTGATTTTCAGGCAAATATTATGTCTTTAACATAACTTAGATATATCAAAAGTCTTGAGTCAGGCATCAGCGGCTCATGCCTATAATACTAGCTAGTCAAGAGGCTGAGAACTGAGAATTGGGGTTCAAAACCAGCTTGGGAAAAAGTTCATGAAACTCTTACCTTCAATTGATTACAGAAAATGCCAGAAATGGTGGTGTGGGTCAAAGTGGTAGAGCTCTATCCTTGAGCAAAAGGAGCTCAGTGACAGTATCCAGGAGGAGAGCTCAAGTCCCAGCAAAAATCAAAATGAGAGAGAGAGAGAGAGAGAGAGAGAGAGAGAGAGAGAGAGAGAGAGAGAAGTAGGGAGAGATGGAGAGAGAAAGTCACTACATAACTTTAAAAAAAGTATTATCAAAGTTATTTAAAACCAGCTAATGTTAAGCATGTGCTTCCACCCCCAAAGTAGTCACAAGATAGAAAGCTGAGAGAACAAATCTTTTAGATATTACAAATGTATTCCATCTCCCCCAAATCAATGGAAAAAACAAAATCCCAAAACACTTCTGTTTTTCTGAAATCTTGTATTTCAATGGATGGATTTTGCTGAAGGCAACTATTTCTTTCTCTTTTCATTCTTTTTTTGTTCTCTCTTCTGATCTCTCTCTTGCTTTCTTTGTACACATGTATATGTGTGTGTATGTGAACGTGTGTGGGGGGGGGCCTGGGGCTTGAATTCAGAGCCTCGTCCCTGGCCCTGAGCTTCTTTTCTCAAAGCTAGCACTCTGCTATTTGAACCAGAGCATCACTTATGTTTGTTTGTTTGTTTATTTTCCTGGGTAGTTGATTGGAGATAAGAGTCTCATGGACTTTCCTTGCTAGCTGACTTCAAACCATGATCCTCAGATCTTGGCTTCCTGAATAATTAGAATTACAGGCATGATGCAGGAGTGCCCAGCCTTGTTATCTTTGTTAATGTCTGGTCACCTAATGATACTCTTCATTTCTGTCTAATAAGGCTTAAAACTAATAAAAGACTTAAACAGGAAAAAATACAAAACAATATAAAAAGTCCAGCTAAGTGACTCATGCCAGAAATCCTAGCAGCTCTGTAAGCTGAGATAGAGATATTCAACATTGAATGTGGCTCAAGTGGTATTACATCAGACAAGCAAACCAAACAAGTTCAAGAAATGCCAAAACAACTCTCACCTGCCAGATTCCAATGACAGCCTTAGTACTATCTGAAGTGATACACTTCCCTATTGTATAACACATGTAAAGAAGAAAATAATCCGTTTGAATAGTATCTGTTAGAAATAGATGTGTCTTTCCATAAATTGAGTTGCAGAAGAACTCCAAATGCTACTACCCTGAAACCTTATAGAACTGGACCTAAGAACTGATATTTATCAATCATATTCTAGTTAAGCTCTACCAGAAGTTCAAAGTAAAAGCACAAAAAGTCAAGAGTAACAGTGTTTTGAACAAGTTTGACTTGAGATATTATGAAACAAATCATTTCCCCTTCTTTATTCTTTTTTTTGGTTTTAACTCCTTCTCCATTCCCCACTTCTTTATTCCTCTCCCTTTCCATTCCCCTTTGCCTCCTATCTTTTGAGACAGATTTCTCACTATGTGGTTCAGGCTGTCTTCAACTCATAACCTATCTGTCTCAGCCTCCCAGGTTTGTATCACCATGCATGGTTGCCATACTTCATTTAAAATTGTTAATACAGGTAATTATCCACTGCCTCTACATTTAACCATGGGGAACAATCTCATGATTTTTTCTTTCTTTTCGCTCACACAGTATAATATATTAGTTTCATGGGGACAAAAACTTTCACAGCTATATCCTTTAAAAATCATTACTACTATTTAATTGTATATCTTTATAGTATATAGCCTGATGATATATCAGCATATAGGCCACAGATCACTAAATCAACATGATTAACATATATCATCTCACATATTTTTTCCAGTAAGAACACTTGAGATCTCTGCTAACAATTTTCAAATATTTAACCCATTAGTAACTGTGGTCATCATGCTGTTCAATAGATCGCAAGAATTTATGCAACCTCTCAAATGAACCCTTTGTAAGTTGTGACTACATCAATCATTTCCTTTTATTTCACCTACTCATAGTATCTCCCCTGGACTCTCACCCAACCATACCATCATCCCTGGACTCTGGAAACCATCATTATGTCCTCTCTTTCTTCAAGACCAACATTTTTACATTCCACCCAGCAAGATTTTTCTATAATCATCTTTCTGTGTCAGGCTAATTTTACCTAGCACAATGTCCTGCAAGTTCTGTTATGTTCTTTTGTCACAAATGCAAGAGTTTCATTTTTAAAAGACTCATTTTGATTCCATAACATATACTTATTAGAATTTATTTATGCATATTTTATTTATTCATTTTTATGATACTATAGATTGAATCCATGAAGATATTTTCATCTATGTATGCATATACTATTTTTTATCATGTTAATCTATTAACTTTTCATATCCCTTTTTCCCTTAGAAGGTGTTTATAAGCTTGGAGAACAATCATTAATTGTGTATCTAAATGGGAAGATATAAATATATTTCATAGAACAAAAATGAAATTGTCCTAAATTCAACTTTTCAGCAGGAATCTAATAGTGCCCACAGCCATCTGCAAACACTCTGAAAAAAGGCAACTGTGAGGTTGAGGTTGGGAAGTTTGAATGGAAAGAAACGGATTTTCTAGGTAAGTATGGTTATCATTTGCAAATACAATATGAAAAATGTATAAAACCCAGTCACAATGTGACTGCATTTCTAAGAGTTATTCCAGGATTGTGGCATTGAGTCTATTAGTTTCTCAGTAAATCTGCCTCTGCTCTTGGTTTTAATAATCTCATGAGGTGATCTGCTCCGGTCAATAGGTTGGCCCAAAAGAGTCAGTTTTGCTCCCGTTTTCCCAGTTCTATGTCCAGCAGGTTTATGTTAGTGGATAGAAATTGATCCTGGTGGGAGATATTTACCCCAGGCAAGGATAAATGCTGTAACTTAAGGCTTGTTTTGGGTTTGAGCCACTTGTTGTGTGTCAGAAAAGCAATGTTTTGTTGTCACTTAAGTAACACATTTAGAAAGTGACCTGAGCAGTTTAAGATAGCAATTGATTTCCAAAACTTACAAATGTTCTCTTTTGCTTAAAGACCATTATCTTAGTCTAGAAATCTATTGAGGGCGTGGGCTTGAATCTTGAGCTGTTTCTGTCTTTGTCAATGCTGCTTCCCAGTGACCCCTAGCAGACTGACTCTTTAGGAGGAAGGACAGAAAGGCAACTGAACTGACCACTGTTTTCTAGTAGTTCTGCATTATTTGAGCTTACAGTTTAAACTGACTCTTTTGTAATGAATATTTTAACTTTTATTGGTTGTTTTATTCCTAATAATGTAACTCCTGACAATATTTGAATATGGGAAAGAAGTGTAATGCCTATTTGTGAATGGTTCTTTTGTTGTTTTCTACAGCCTCCAGAAACCTCACACTTTACCTTTTACTTTCTGCTATGAGTATTCTTCTTGTTCCATAGGATCCACAGGATCATAAGTAACACTTGAAATGTCCCTGTCCAGTTCACCAAGGCATGCCTTCTTAAACAAAATAAAATATGAAAATTCAGGTTGATCTGCATGACCTATATATCTGCCTTACAAAAGCCAGGCAATATTCCTATTCATGATTCATTTGCAAACACTCTATATTCTCATCCAGCTTCAGAGAACACTAAGTTAGTTTTCTGGAAATCCCTTTTATTTTTGCTTAGAGGAGAAAAGTGTGTTCTCTCTTCTCTTTGAGTATAAGCACAGTATAAACTATGACCCTTCAAAATTCATACCTGTGGTATCTTAGAGGATGGTATTGTTTGGAGAGGAAGGCTTGATTATAAAATGATATTTTGCACACTGGGATATGCAGATGCTAATTCAGACTTTCCTCAAAGTTATGAGTGTTCATCAGCTTTGGGGTTTCAAATTTGATCCCATACAGTAATTTATGTGAGTTATAAATGTTCTCTCAGAATTCTTAAACATTATAGAATGTCAGCCATTACAGACAATAATATGAATTTCCACACATTTTTCATCCACTTAGCTGGAGAGATCTTCCAAGTAAATATCTTCAAAGGCAATTCTTGTTAAGCATCCTTTTAACCTTCAGTAAGATTAGGTCAGTTTAATGGATTTTAGGACAATCTGCTTTTTGACGGCATCTCACTTGCAGCCCCTATCACATATTTTTTGTCTTTCATTAATAAACTCATTTACTCAGTACTCTTTCTGATAACACATACCCATGCACATACACATTTTATATTGGCATAGTGATAAGTATTATAAAAAAAAGTATAAGTAGAGCAGAAAAAGGAGCTGTGAAGTATCAGAAGGCATTAAAGCAGCCTTCTCAAATATTGAAGGAAGCAAATGAGAACCCAGGAGCGGAGGGAAGCAAAAATAGGTAAATATCTTCAAACAGGCATTGGGCATGCTAGGTTTTCTCCATGAAGGAACAGAGGCCAATACAAGAGAAAAGGACAAGAACATCTGAAGATAAATTGGAAAAATAGTCAAATTCAGATTATTTAAAATCTTGTGACATATAAGGAACATTTAGGGTTTCATTTTATATGCAGTAGAATGCCACGATTCTACATACATTTTTAAAGGATCACTCAAGCAGTTTTGTGTAGTTATTGGCAGTCAATATGAGAGCCAAATTAGGGAATTAGGCAGGATTTTATTGAAGTTCTATTGAGAGATGTTGTAAGCTTCATCTATAGTTTTAATAATTGCAAAACACTGGTCAAATTTATATAATAGATCCAAGAATGTAGGCTCTTACACCAGATATAAAGTGAAATGGAATGCAAAGAATCAAAGATAGCTCTCAATTGACTGTCCTATAGAACTGCAAAGGTATTGTTGACACATAGCTATGACAGGATGACAGGAGACAGAAGAAAAATAAATAGTTTCCAAATTTAGAATAGGAAATAGGTTAAGTTCAAGTGTAGATACACAAACACATTCTAAAGCAACCTTTTTTGCCCCAGTAAAGAGAACTAAAGAGTATTCATTTGTTTCATTTTTGTACATAAATGGTTAAATTTTTTGAAAATCCATTTGAATTTGATAGGAGTAGAATAAAAAATACAGGCTTCAGGAAAAGAAGTTGTAATTGTACATTTGACAATTGTCAGTAGAAGTATGATATGAAAAGCCTTAGGACTGGAGATCACCTTGAGCATAAATATAAACAAAGAAGGGGAAATATTCAAGAGCTGAGCCAATTTATTTTGATGAATACGTTAAAGCCCAGACTAATTAAGAGATTTTTTTCACTAGTTCAGCTAGTCATCTCCAGGGCCAGGATTAAAATGCAATCTCATTAAATTCTAGCCAGTGTACTTTTCAATAAATCTACCCCTGCCTCAAGTTAAAATGTAAATATATGTTTTTTGCATAGACATGTATTCATGCACATAGATAAATAAAAGGAGTGTTAGGGTAACCATATTACTTTGTAAATATTCAAATAAGTGCACACTCAAAGGTGCCCTTCATGTCTGAATACTATGCAACTGACAGTCATGGCACAAAATATGTTCAAACAGAATGAACCATCATCATACTGCAATAAAGGAAAAAAAGACACACAATTCCTACAGCTTACAAATAAAAATCCCAAGTAGCATAAATTTTATAGTATCAAAAAAATAAAAAAAAACTTTAATGAAATTATTGTGTCTTCATCTGTTTGATTAAAAATGTTTTATTATAGAGTCTAGGAATTTTTGAATAACCATAGACCTTTTATTATGGATATTACTAATAGCACAGGATCTGATATCTAGATGGTTTTCAACAAATCATTTTTGAGGAATTAAATTATCAAGAAATAGAAAAAAGGAAGATGTTTTAAAAATTCTATTAACATCTCAGCCAGTTTGGTCTCTCATACCTAGTTGTTAATTAGTTGAAAATGACAGAAGTTTACTTTTAAACAAATTTGGAGGATCAAAACCTAGGCTCAGATCAGGTTCTGGTGAGAGGACTTATCCAGGTTTCAAACTGCTGACATTTTTTGTATCTTCACATGACAAGAGGGTTAGAGAACTCTCTAACATTCTTTTATAAGAATACCAATAAAACTGAGTATGGGGAAGTGTGTCTGGAACACCAGCAATTGGGAAAGGGATCATCATTTTTATACCTCATTCCAATCTGGACTACATACTATGGCCTTGTTAAGTGGCAACTCCTTTGTACAATACTTAAAGATAATTTTTTAAAGATACATTCCAGGAAGTGGCACGGTGGCTCAAGTGGTAGATACTTGACTTGTCTTAAAGAGCTCAGGGATTGTGCCCAAGCCCAGAGTTCAAGACCCACAACCAACAACACCAACAAAAAAAGATACATTCCAAAATAAGTATTTACAAATAAAATAAATTCTAAGACAAACAAACAATGAAAGTCTGCCTCAAAAAAAAATTCAGATATCAGAACCATGCTCAGATAAAGGACACATACAGATATGGCCTCCCAAAATTAACCATGCTGGGCGCTGGTGGATCATGCCTGTGGTCCTAGTTACTCAGGAGGCTGAGATCTGAGGATCGTGGTTCAAAGGCAGCCCGGGCAGGAAAGTCTGTGAGACTCTTATCTCCAATAAACCACCAGAAAACCGGAAGTGGTGCTATGGCTCAAGCGGTAGAGCGCTTGCCTTGAGCTGAAGAGTGCAGGGACAGCACCCAGGCCCAGAGTTCAAGCCCCATCCATGACTGACAAAAAACAAATGAGCAGGTATAATTAGTTTATTGATATGTGAATATATTAAAGGTCAAATGGAAGTAAATTCAAGCACATGAAGGTTAGTAATGCAAGCGAGGTCACTTAATTCACCGACATGATCAAAAGGAAAATCAAGTTATTAAATAGTTGTGATAGAAATTATAATTACCCTTTATGTAATCGTCAGTGTACTGGAAACGCACACACACACACACACACACACACACACACACACACACACACACCACCCCACCCCACACAATAATGTGAAAGAAAGATTAGGCGCAGGGACTCTATCACCGAGATGATACCACTTCCTGGCTACATAATCTCATAGATTCCCTAATCTTATACTTTGCCTTTATTTCTGTAAAATTTCCACAACACACACACACACACACACACACACATATGGGTGGGGGTGAGTCATGGGGCTTGAACTCTGGGCCTGCGCACTGTCCCTCAGCTCTTCAGCCCAAGGCTAACGCTCTATTACTTGAGCCACAGCGCCACTTCCAGTTTTCTGGTGATTTATTGGAGATAAGTCTCACAGCCTTTCCTGCCCAGGCTGGCTTTGAACCGCGATCCTCAGATCTCAGCCTCCTGAGTAGCTAGGATTACAGGCATGAGCCACTGGCACCTGGGTCCACAAGGTATTTTGTAAGAACCGATGAGATAATGAATTTACATGGAATTTTCTGTTGGAAGTTTAGTAAAAATTTCATATTAGCTATTTTCATGCTCCAGAGTGTGATAGAGATGCACATGTATTGTCTTACTTAATTTTTTAAAATATTATGTGAAATATACTATTATCCTCACCATGTAATATGAGAAATCAATCTCTGTTAATAGAAAAAACAAAATGAAAAAAGCACTAGTGATATCATGCATGAGGACTCCACCCTTGTGCCTTTAATTTCATACCCAAATCCTCACTTTCAAAACTCGTTAGGTTTCAGAACATGGGTGTAATGGGAGGAAAGAAAATACACAGATATTAGATACATAGAAAGAAACTCACCCACTGAAAAGATTTATTAATGGACTCTCCTTAGTACTTCTTTTTCATTTTTTATTTTGTTTTTTTGTATCACTTATTTGTATGAGAGAGTTTTATTTTAGTAGGTCCATTTATGTGTACAAGGCTTCTTGATCATTATCATCCTTCTATCATTCTCCATCCACCCACACTAGTCTCATCAACTTGTCTTAAAACTATCTATCTATCTATCTATATATATATATATAGTATTTGTCTATATTCACTCTCCCTTCCTGTTATTGTCTGTCCTTTCTCATTAATATCTACATCTCAGATAATAAATGGTTCAATTTCTTAGTATTCTTTTATGTAAAGTGCATGTTCATTGTTTAAAGGGGTTTTGTCATGGGATCTCACACCAGCATATGCAATATTTTAATCAGATCAATCATGCATGATCCTGTAGGTTTTTGTGTTTATATTTTAGGTCTAACCATATATATGGTTAGACCATATGTATGGTTGAAAACATGGGTCCTTTGTCCTAATTATTTCTAGAAAAGCAGTTATAATAAGGAAGGTATAACAAAAGAAAGAATAGATTCAAGAAACAGAAGGAATAAAGGCTACTAATGGGGACAATAGCTAATTTTAGGGTAAGAAGTTGGAATATTTTAAGTAAATCAGCTACACAATCAAAATAAGACATTTTGAAAATGCAAACAAGTGTAATAGATTTCTCACAAAATAGAAGAATTGAAAAGGAAGAGATGTAAGAAAGTTGACACATGACATCTGAACTCTTTCTTTTGAAACAAAAAAATTTGGGACAGTAACTCAAGAAGAAAAGTGAAAGTAATGTGAGTGAAGTAGGAAGGTAGGCTATTCTTTGAGAATAGAGAAGATGGGATTATTGGATAGAATGAAGATACCCCCAGTACCATGACAGCTACTGTGAGACCTATGATAGGAAATCTACATGATGCATATAGATGATTTAAGTTAGAAAAAAGGATGAAGCACCATGGATTTGAATTGGACACAGTTCTAGCTGACATTAGTGGAAAAGGTTTACTGCTGCTCACTTTGAGTAAGAAATTACAGGGGTTGGGATTTAGCTCAGAAGAAGAGCACTTGTGTGGCAAGTGCAAACTCTGCGTTCAGTCCTCAATTCTGGGGGACAAAAGAGAAAATGTAAGCTTATTTTCTAATCTTTGAAGAATTTAATGAAAGCTTAGTATAAAAATATCACAGCCAGCAACCACTTTGTAAAAAATTTACTGTGTGTGCACCCTAAGAAACTTGAAAACTAAGTCAATACTCTCAAAAACTCCAATGAGATAGAATTATTATCTCTAATTTAAATATGAGCACCTGAGGCTATGTTAAGCTATTTAATCAAAGCACATAAGGAGGTTGGCTTTTGAACTAAAAGTAACCCGAATTCAGATGCCACATCTAAATATAGCATATAGCAAATAACTGAGTTAAGTAAAATAAATGTGTATACATGTGTATGATTCTATTTTTATTTTGTCTTTCCTAAAAAAGAGGTAAATAAAATACCAGATAATGTTACAAAATTATAAAACAAAATGTGTGATATTTGGAGGGATATATTTTGAGAAATGGAGAATTGTAAGTAATAAAATATCCCACATTCTGATTTAAAAGATATTTTATATCAGTATTTAGGGCCAACTTATCTCATCCAGGTAAAGTAACAATATTTTGGTAAAGTGATATATCACTGGGAAACAAACTTATTATTTATGAAGATAATGGCATTGTTATTCCCAACAGTGAAATTTTAATAACAGCAAGAATGAAACCCTTCTAGGATTATTGTGAGATATGTAAAATCTGGAAACATAATTCATTAAAGAGGTGTCTTGTAATAAGAGAAAATAATTTAGAAAATTATTCATGTATTTTTTCAACACTTGAATTTGAGCATAGCATTAAATAGCGGCAATTGGAGTGGAGTAGCTAGAACATGAGCATAGATGAATTTAGCTATTTAATTTAGATAGCTGTACATGTAAAAAACTTTGCTTCAAGGAAAAAAAATCTGTTGGCTGTTAAAATTGAAAATTGGAGAATGTCTTACCAAAATTGCTAGAAACATCATTGAAAGAATAACCTCCGGTTTTCACTTTATTTAGATTCCTGTTCTCGGAATCTTGTATATACATTTTTCTAATTTGGGGAGGGGAAGGGAAATAAAATGCTGAAACAAGGATACAGGTTGACCCATTATAACAATGAGAGGTACAAGACACTATGTTGAAAAGGACCTTTACAACCTCGAGGGGGAGAGGGGGGTGGAGGGTGGAGGAGAAGGGAGGGAATGGATAGTACTGGAAAAACAAAGGAGGGTGTACCAATGCTCTATAAGAAACGGATTCATTACCTATCCCATGTAACAGTAACCCCTCTGTGCAGTAGCTTTACTATATATATATGTATATATATATGAATCAGTTCTCTTGGTATAGCTTTTGTAGACCGATACACAGTGTGGCTTTTATACAAACTATGATGTGATTTTTGTTGTTGTTGTTGTTGAAGGTGACTTAGTCTCTATAGACCACAGTTGTCATTCAAGTCTCAGTGCATATAGTTCTCTCGCTCTCTCTCCCCCTTTCTCTCTCTCTCTTTCTTTCTCTCTCTCTCTCTTTCTCTCTCTCTCTCTGTCTCACTTGCTTCCTCTCTGGCTTGCTCACTCTCTGGCAGATAGACAGATAACTAACAAACAAAAGGGGCTAGCTAGCAGACAGGCTCAAGTAGATCACCTGCTTAGCAAGTATGAGGCTCTGAATTCAAATCCCAGTACTATCAAAAATAAATGGAGGACTTACCTTTCTGGGACCTTCTCTTCAGAGAGTGTTTTGATGATTTCCTTTCAGTTTCAAATGAATTTGCTCTGTCTGCTTTAAAAATAGAGAGAAAGTGACTTTATCCCATTCTCTCCATGCTAGACTTCCGGGTGACTTAACCACTAATCTAGGAAACTGTTCAAACAGTTTAAAATTGTTTAGCTGGAAAGGAATGATTACATGAGGGATGACCTCTTACAAGGGATACTTTTCTTTCCTTGTTTATTTTTCCTTACTTTGTTCCAATTTAATAACTAAATATTTACGAATCTTTCAATATGTGACATTTTCCTTTTGGCAAAACCTATCTCTACATGGTTTTTATCATGAATGTGCAGGACAGTAGTTTTACTGGATAACTGGAAAAGTGAGTAGAGAAATCTTCATTTGTATCAGAAAGCTGACATTTCAAGTTCCCTTCCTGGTACCATTAACATGGAAGGACTTCTATCGTCCATGAACAGATCCACAGACCTTTATTTTATCAAATAATTTAAAATGCTTATAGAGTACTAAGATTTAACATTCTTGTAATCATTATTTAGTAATTAGGAACACCAAATACCAATTACTTTTATTAAAACACGCTGGCAAAAAAGTGTGAGCACACATTTTTCAGGAACATCTGGAGTTCATCTTTAGTTAACTCACTTTAACTAACTCATGATTGCAAGTGATGTAGAAAGATAGATAAAGAATGTGCTTCCCATTCAACTAGAAATTCAGCTAAAATTCAGGTAAAATTTATTTATCATAAGATGGGAAATGAAGAAATAAAAGAAGTGCATGTAAAGATAATAAAAATATTTAGAACAGGTTAAGATGTTTAAATGTAGTAGATATTTTAAATTGTAGTAGATGTTTTAAGTTTATACATTTATTATCTGATATTGTAATGACCTAAAGGAGTAATTTGGAAGGCAAATAATACAAATAAACGGGAGATAATATTGTTAAGTAGGTAAATTAGAACTAATTCTACCATCACGATCAAGATGGTTTCCACTAACTTTGCTACATTCATCATTCCTTGGAGAGCTGTCTTTCTTTGTTATGTTTGCTTCTTGTCTCTTTACCTGCCATTCTAAATTCTAAAGAAAAGCCATACCTACATGGTTAAGATGCTATTTTCCAAATAGCAAATATATATATATATATATATATATAGTCTTTATATGTAGCCTTTATATATATACATATATATATATATATATATATATATATATCACATACAATATCTGGTGAACTTCAGTTAATTTCAGAATGTGCTCAGAGTATGTTATTTCCCCCTATACATTATGTATCAACTAATACAAAGCATATGAATTGCTTTTATGAATTTTGCTTTCAGAAAAGTAATATTATGTGTTATTAGCCTTAAGAAGTCTAGGTCAGTCTCTAGACAGTTAAGTGATAGAAGGAGACACAACCTTAGTGATGAAGCTTCCTACTCAGTCTGTAATCTTCCTGCCCATTGAGCCCCTGCTTCACTTTTCCCTTCCAATAAAACATCAGTGTCTCTGAGTTGTTAAGCTTTTAGATCATAGCCCTTTCAAAACTCCAAGTTTCAGTTCCTTAAATAAAACTGATCTCTTTCTCACCAATTCTTGTATCTCTTGTTCCTTACATGGTGGGTAGATAGATCTGGATCCAATAGCAACCCATATTACTACTGTTAAGATCTTTACATTTGTAGTTTATTCAATCCTAGGTCAAACGTCTGTGATGTTTGTGAATTAGGTTACTAACAGTTTTCTCTCAACATTGTTTTTCTCTTTTGAATTTTATTATCTTTCCAAAAAAATGTCTCTATGTAGCCTAAAAACCATATGATTTGATTTCAGATTACCAACAACATATTTCTCAAAATGTATTCTATTCCAAGGTAAGTTGTAAATTTAATAACTTCAGATTATAAAAATTATAAAAAAATTATAAAATTATAAAAAAAACTTATTAAAATAATTTAGGAGAATTTTTACAATAAAATCAACTAATCCCAATATAATAGACCAACAATTATTTTCTAATTTGAGTTACCTTTTAATCTTTGACCACAAACAATGTTCACATAACTTAGGGGGCTTTTATTTTCTTATTCAGCATTAATACTTGAAAGATTTTGGATATCATTTTTTCATACTATTTTATATGTTTTTTGGAAACTGAAATAAATTCAAGTATCTTAGAGATGAAAAGTTTGTCTCATTTTTCTATTCTTTTTTATTTATTCACAATATGACTTTCAGGAATCAATGAATCCAGGCTCAAGAACTATTTCAATTCTTTAGGATTCTGTGATGATGCTTTTCAACCATTTTTTTTCTACTGGTTAAGGTATTAATATAGCAGTTTTACCCCAACCTCATTACCATTTGGATATTAAATTTGTTAATTTATTAGGTCTTAAATGTACCTTTTATTGACTTAATTTGAAAGTCTGCGTACTAGAGAGCTCATTAATGATTATATTCCTCCTGGAGATTTCTTTTTGTAATGAATTGTCTAGTCTTTTATGTCATTTACCTACAAGTATTTTGATTTTTAGCATAGCTTAAATACCTACCTTCTATTTAAAATAATATGTATTTCGAGGTTTGATATATTTCATATCTACTTTTTTGAAGTATTTAAAGGTGGTTATTCAAGATCGATGAGATTCCAGGGATTTACATATTTTTTTCACCAGGGTAAGGTAGGCCTTGAATGATATTTTGAAGACAGTTGGATTTTTTCAGTGACTGCTCAAAATGTATTAAATAGGCAGAAACCTGTTAAGCTTCTGTATTATCTTTACCACCAAACATTCCAGTAATGGGAAGTTCTGTGCAGACCTTGATATGTACTGAATTCTCATAATAAAATGCATTCAAATAGTGATTTTTATTTAAATTGATAAAGGCACTGAGATAATGTAGCAAAAAATGAACAGGTTAAAGGACCCAAAAGAAAAGTAATGGTGAAATTGTGCATTTTGTAGCTTCTCTAATTGGAATGGGATCACGAAAAGACAACTAAGAGTCTAGTCCTTGAGGACGGTAAGAAAAAGAACAAGAAATTAACAGAAAATTATAGAGTGACCTGAAGACTATTAAGACAAAAAACACATTTTGGAAGCCTGCTCATATGCATTATGTATATGTATAGCAACTATTATGGATATTTTAATGCTTTTCCAAATATGTATATGATAAGAAGGGAACGAGATATATATAGGAGCTCATCAAAGTTCACAGAGAAAATTAATGATAAAAATCAACATCTTGCCCATAAACATATTATATTTAAAGACTTTCAATTAAACATATTAATTGCAACAGGGAGTCTTTTACGGTGACACTTTCATTCATGCATGCCATGTGCCCTAATCAAAGTCAGCCCCTCTATCTCTCTCCTTCATCCCAAGTCCTTCTTCTTAATACAATTGCAAGTTCTTTGTTTCATTTTCATACATACTTCTAAAGTTGTTCAAACACACCCCCATTGAAACTGTTCATTCACCCTCCCCATAACCCCCACCCCTTGTACCCACACCCCTATCAAAGCCTATTTTACTTTCCTAAAATTGTACAGAGCAATTTTCCATAGCAGTGCATGCATGCATGCAGTCCAATTAATCTCAGCTGTTGCGCTTTCTTATAAGTGCATTACTATTGTTTTAGCATTCCTCTCAAACTATCAAAAATATTTCAGATGGAAGAGTGGGAGCCCAAATACACTGCACACATGCAAAGAGGCCAGGAGAAATTATATCCAAATAAGAAGAAACAATTCGTAGTGAAAAACATTTCTATAGTCGTTCCAATGGCTTGGCTAATTAGAGAATAAAGTTAGTGAAACCTGTCTTATTGCATCAGATTAATCCCACACACATTTCAAATCACATCCAGAAGAAACTATTATTCTCTCTTCTTTATCTGAATATACTGTTCTGCCTTGTAGTTTTATTATGATGTGTTAATCAGTGAAGTTTTGCTAATTTCATTCTTTGTGGTTATACGCTTTATTTCCATCTGAGATGCTTAAGTAGTTTTTATATAATAAATATACAATTTGCAAGTTCTCCTTGAAGAACTATTGGATGTAATGCAGCATTACACCAACATACACTTACCAGATGTGTTTATATTAAATGATTTGTCACTTGCTACTGCATCATCTTTTACAATATTATTAGCTCACCTCTTTTAATCTCTAAATTATTCCTTCCATCTTTCACTTCATTTTTATTTCTTTGTAACTCCAAGTTGTCCAGTTGAATTTGTGCTATTTAATCCAATGAAAAAAATTCCAGCAACCTGGACTAATACATTTCAGAATAACGTGGTTTTATGTTTTATCTTTCCTTTAACCACTATGAAGGTGAACACGTTCCTAAATTCATGGAACTCAGTGGAGTTAGTTCATGATCGTTGGTGTGGTGTTCTATACATTCCTTGGTTCTTGAATATAACGACTAAGACTAGAATGATTGACAAATTGGAGGAAGATAGTAAAGAGGTAATTTAGTAGTGAAGTCTACCTCAAGGAGTAAGGCAGATGACCGGATAAGGGCCAAACACATGGAAGCTGTTGGGTTTTTAATACTTGTATTGAGTTACTGAATGGTGTATAACTGAGATCCCTCCCTACTGGCCATCTCCTAAAGGTTTGGTATTAAGCAAAGGCTGTCCACACATGGGAAGGCACACACTTATTCATTTGATTCTCTTAGTTAATGTCGTTTGATACTCTTTATCCTTATTGGATCTTTTTTGCTCTTCCCAAATTTAAGCTTAATCTAGGAGTGGGTTGTGGCCTCCTTAAGAAGGAGATAAGACCATTGTCTTTTAAAATATTTTATTTTTGTACGTTTTTTATTGTAAAAATGCTGTACAGAGAGGTTACAGTTAGATGAGCAAGGTAATGAATACATTTCCTATTGAGGATAGTTGCCTCCTCCTTTGTTTTCCCCCTACCATCCCTTCCCTCCCATTTTCTTGTAAAGGTGATGCAAAGACACATTACAGTTACATAGGTAAGGTAATGGGGGTACATTTCTTATTGAACATTGTTATCCCCTTTCTCCTTTTCCTCCCACTTTCCTTCTCTGCCGTGGTATAAAATTCATTTCCAGCACAGTGTTTGTGAGTATTGCTGTTGCATTGGTACACCGTTTATCCTTTCTCTTGTCACTTCCTTATTTCTCTTTCTTTCTCCAAACCAGATAAACATGTTAATCTTGGGTCCTAGTGTGGGTGTTCTTGTGGTTTTAGAATGGAATCTCTCCCAACCTAGGTCAATTCTCACCCTTGAATAATCCACTAAAAATTATGACAGATAACAGAGTAAACATTTAGAAAACTAGGACAGAACTGTGGAAGTTCCAACAGAAAATAAGATGGGTGGAACTACTAACAACTTCCTGGGGAATGTTCTTTTGATGACATAATGCAGGGAGAGATGGAAAGTAGAGTTTTTGATTGCTGAAATTCAGATTTGACAAGAAATGTAATCACTACCTTAGGTATGTAACTGTAACCCCTCTGTACACCACCTTCACAATAAAATCAGATCTAACAAAAGACTGCTTTATCCCCAAATATTTGATTTCATTTTCCTATTCTCTCCTAATATTTCAATGAATATGCAATGAAGATTACTCCTTAGAATCTAAGGAAATATATGGTTGTTTTCCAAAGAAAATTATCACTTATTTTTCTCCGTTAAAAAAATATAGCAACTCCAATGGTCTCTTAGACCATTCAAGTTAACTGCTCATGTTGAAAGTCTAGATCTTGGATTTTACAGAAGATATATCAAGGAAAGTTAGCACCAATTCCAAAATAAATATTGATATATGTGAAAGAAAAATGAAATCTGTCTTATCAAGGTGAATCAAAAATAGAAAAAAATAGGAAATAGAAAATAAAAGTTAGATGATGAAGTAGAAGCAGAGCACCAGGGGGTCAAGTCATCTTAGCTATAGGAGAAGTAGAGCTCTAGGTAACTGGTTTTGAGGCTAGTTGGGCAGAAAAATTTGGAGATTTCATCTCCAAAGTTAAACAGCAAACTAATGGGCTAAAGGCATGTTCAATTGATAGAAAGGAAGTTGAGGAGTGAAATACTATTACTGGGGAAAGAATTTTTTTCTCCAAAAATGAAATAAGAATTGACTAAAAGCAAACAGAACTTCAAAGATACAAATATATAAAAACCTGAAAAGGAAGCAGAGTGATTGTAAATAGCTGAGCACCGCAACCCAAGAAAATTGGAGCAAATATTGAAATGAAAAGAGAGATTTAATATACTTAAACATTTGACTCCTTCATAAACTAGTTCAATAAAGTAGTCACAAATATTCCCATGGGTTCTCTTCTTTGTAAGCAACTAACCATTGTCACTTTTTACTGGAATGCCAAAGTCTCCAAAATGAATTTTGCCAGGTATCAGTGACTGTGAAAGAGAATAGTTAAGGTGTAATTAAGATGTGTGCCAGTCCTGCAACATAGATTAGCTTTTATTTTAGCAACTCCCAATTAGATGCTGAAAATCAAATAGGAAATAGACTTCATATGTAGATAGAAATTAGCACCTTCATACCAATGTGGATTTGAGCACAAACTGAATGTTGGCAGGAGGAAATTTGATAATAATAATAATAACTGCTTTAAGGGAGTATTAGAGATGCAAAAGCATTGGTTTATTTCATACAATAATTTGGGCATGCCATTTTCTAACTCAAGGTCAAAAGTTAGTAAACTCAAAGTGATTAGCTACTTTGGATGAAGCAGGAGGAGGAAGTGGAGGGGAAAGGGAGGGGAGGAAAAGGAAAGAGGGGAGAGAGAAGGAACAGGGAGAGGAAGCGGTTCTTCTGCAATGAATTTATAGCAAGGAGTGTTAGAGCTATGTGAGAACTACTTTAAGTACAAGTCGTAATAATAATTTCTTGGAAGTTAATGTTCTAGTTATTTTTTGAGGTTAGAATATTGCTAGACAAGTTTTCTATCCACATTTTTTTCCTCTGCTTTTCCGTTTTAAAAATACTCTTTTATCTTTAAATAGTTGTACTAATGAGTTGCCATTCAACAATGCAGTTTACAAATGCAATGTGTTTTGATAAGTATCACCCCTTTCAATCTTCTCACACATCCCTACCAACCAGGTTTTCTTCCATCACTACTCTACTTTGGGAAACTCCAGCATTGAATTTAACACATAGAAACCTCACTTTCCTCAGTGAAAGGTTTGATATCATGGACACTAAGGTACGGCGAGATATAGCAAAGGTCTGAATGGCCACATTCGACGCAATGGAGAATATGTATATTTTAAAATGGCTTCTTTGATCCTTTCTATTGAAGCAAAGAACACAAAATTTCCAAGTCATCAACACTTAATAACCAAATATAAATAACAACTATCCAATTTTTCTCATAATTATGAATAGATTGATGAATCATAAATTTGCTTATATACCCAATTAAGAATATAGGTTAGAATTATACCCATTCTCCTTTTTTTTGGTGTAAATGAAAATACTTGTCTAAGAAATTTGGCTCATGGAAAATTTTATCAAATTTTCAAGTAAGGCATGACATACTTTTAATATGGTATAAGGAAAAGAAATTTGTTCTATGATTTGCTAGGTACAAAATATTCTATAGCATATCAATCAGCTATATTAATAGCCATGATCTGACACTTTATATAGTTGAATAAACTCATTCACTCATTATTCTTCTATTCAGATGCTTTCATCTAGGAAGCACCTACTAGGTTTAGGGGTGGTAAGTGACTCTGCAGGAAATAAGATAATCTTTGACTTTAAGGATTTTAGTATTTTATTAACTTTGGTATATAAAATATGAATCTCTCAGAGAAATCTCAACCATTTAAATCAAACTTCTGTGATAGAAGGGGTGACACTGAGCAAAATGCATATATACTCATAAAGTAACATGTTGAATGGAACCCCTTTGTACAATACTTAAATACAACAAAAACTTAAAAATAGACCACATTTCTTGTAATAAACTTATTTCTTTATTTTAAAAACTACTTATTCAACTTTCACTTTGTTGTTTTTTATATAACTTCTATCACTCATTTCTCTCAGCAATTTTGCAGGCCAATGTGATCATCAAAACCCATATATCAAAAAGCTTTATGTTGTTTTGACCAAAGAGAAACCACATATCCTTCACCTTTTATTGATCAATTGCTAAGAGAGGAAATGCACATAATGAAAACAATAAATAATACATTTTAATTTGGAAGCAAAAGATAAATGAGTGAATATGTAAAATCATACCCTTGTATGAATTAAAATCAGGAAAAAGCATGCCTATGAAAATTGAAAACGTTTTGTAAGAAACTAAAAATAAAGTAACTTCAAAACTTGTGAAATATTATGTATATGTAATTTTTTAAGTAATCAAATACAGGCTTCATTTCAATTGGAAAGATGCCAGAAAACAACTCTTGTAACTATCAGTGGCAAAAAGAAGAAACAGCTTGATGAATGATTATTTGGACCGCAGCTTCATCCACAGAGGTCATGGAAGCTTATTGATGGTCCACGAGCGATAAAGGGTTGGAACAAAGAATTATAGCACCAGTAGTGACAGACACAAGTTGATTCCACCTTCTAAATCTTCGCCATTCTTCAGTTACAAAAACTATAGCTATAATGGTGTAAATTACTATCACTGAGTTATTAATTTAATTTTACATGACAGAAGAAATACAAAGGACAATAAAGTGCATATAATTTCGAAGGGTTCCAATTGGAGAATTAGTAAATATATGATTGTTTTCCAAGGACAGCATTTCTAAAAAGCCAGGAGTTCTCCAAGCAGTGGTTCTTGTCTGCATTGTCTGCACAAATGTTGCACAGAGTTCAAAAAACTTACTAAAGGCTGTGAATCCAGAGGGTTATGAACTGTGCTCAGGCCCAGGACCTTCACTTCTTATAGATCGTTCATCTCTTCATAGGAGCTTTCAGCTAGATAATGCAAGCAATGGAGGAGTAAGGATGAACTTCGGTAACATTTACTGTGGCTGGGAAAGGCGCCATTGAGCAACGTGGACACGTTTCTTTTATAGAAAGGGTTACATGTTAAAATTTTTCATTTATTTTCAAAAATATCTTTTGATGATGATTTTTAATATCTACTTAGTAATTAAAGTTGAATTTCCTAGACAACATTAAGAATTTTTTTCTTCCTTTGTCTTTTTTTATTTCTGTACATTTTATCTTGTATGTAAGTTTAGCAGTTTGGGGAAGCGGAAGGAAGAGCACAGAAATGGCTGAGCAACAACAACAAAAGAAATGGCTGGATAAAGGGTAAACAAATGTAGCAGTGTTACTCACTAGACACAATGTTGAAAATGAACTGCATAACTTGTGGGGCACAGGGACTGGGAGGGGAAAACTGGAAAAAAGGAGGAAGAGGTGACATTGTTCAAAAAGAAACCTACTCATTACCTGATTTATGTAACTGTAATCCTTCTGTACATCACCTTTACAATGACAGAAAAAAAAACAACTGGGAGAAAATTATATAAGAATTGCCACAATTTTTTTTTTGAATTATTTTCAACGACTATACGAACTAAAGTTTAAAAAAAAAAGTAAAAAGTGCATTGTACATTTTGCAGTAATAATCCATCATGTTCTTTTTATAAATTTATTGATATATAATTAACAAATGCAAAGATTTTTGCCATATGACATATTTTGAATATATACATAGTTCAAAAACGATTACTTCAATATAATGAATTAGACTATCAAGTTGCCTAGGTTTGCATGGTGAAGACTTATAGCATGTATTTCAAGGGTCTAACTATATTCAATACTTTTTTCATTACAGCCGTAGAATTTATCCAGCGTGCCTAACAGAAACTCTGTTACAGTTGACTAGCATGTTCCCAGTCCATCCATCATGTTTCCTCTGGCAAACATTGTTCTATTCACTTTTATGAATTTGACTTTTCCCAATTCCACACTGGAAAAATGTTGCAGTCAACAAGCCTTTCTTTCTTCTATCTGGATTGTTTCAGACAGGATAATGTTCTACAGATTAATTCATATTGCTGCAAATGACAAGATTTCTTTCTTGACTAATATATATGTATGTATGTACATATATACATATATATATATATAATATCCATCGTATCTGTATATATACATATATCACCTTTCCATTACTCATTTGTCAAAGGACAGTTAGGTTGATTCCCTATCTCGGTTATTCTGAGTGATTTAAAATACTAATACCATTTTCTTTGGATATATATGTATATGTATGTATGTATAAAAATATCCATTTTTAGCTTACTGAAGACCTTTTATTCCCACCAACAAGTATGTGAGGGTTCTCCTTTCTTCACATTCTTGTCACCATTATTATCTTTGTGTTTATGCAAATAGCAACTCTAACAGGTGTTCATGGTATTTCATTGTTCATTGTGGTTTGATTTGTACTCCCTGATGAACACAGATGGTGAACCTTTTTTATGTGCCTTCTGAGAAATGTGTGTTAAGGATCTCTGCTTAATGTTTTTATAACATAATATACTTATATTTAATAGAGTACTTTTCATCATTGGGATATTAATTGATATAGATATTTTTTGTTTGGGGGTATTTTTTACATTAAATCTCATCAATTTCAGTAATAGATACATTGAGTACATTTTTAAATTCCTTCCCCTCCCACAATAAAAGATTAAATTTTTGGTTATTCAATATTTAAGTAAAATATTAACTTATTCAGATAAAACAAAAATAATCTAATGCAAACATGGAATAAACAGCTCCTCAACAATGCAGGAGGCAGTGATTTGCTGGATTCTGGAATAAAAGCTTCCTTTTCATTTCACGTGTTTTGAGAATTCTTATGAAGTATTACTTATACAAACTTAAACCATCTTCTTTACTGTTTTTTCTAGGCAGCAAATACGAACAACAGGCTGCAGTTTTCATTGAGTTATTTGTTATAAAGAATATTTTTCCCCATTTAACAAATCTCTATGTGTTCTCATTTTATGGGGAATGACTACAAATGTGAAATCATCCTGTTTATGCTAGCTAGGAACTTCGGAGATCAAAGTCCATTGAAGGTTTCCAGGTTGTCAGGGTGCCTAAGTCTGACTTCTGAAGAGCCCCCCAAAATCTATGTCCATTTCTCTTCCTGTTGTACACCTCCAACCAGGCACAAATCTCTGTAAATGCTGAGAAGCCCACCTCACAAGAGAGCTATGGCATCCCCAGCTTCTACTGTTTCCACAAAGCAGTGAAATGAGAACTCCGCTCATAGGTGCAGAAATGGAGGTCATGCTGTTGGAATCTTGAGGTCTGAAGGCTCCAAAGAAATGGAATATATACAGTTCCATCTGATTGGAAATATTGCCTTTCTGGAGCTCCGCATACTGAGGCTAAGGGGTTAGGTGTGACACCACTTTCCAGGAAGCAGCCTTTACGGGAATCTCCACTTTTTTAAAAAATCAGTTGTGAGCTGGAACTCCGGGCCTGGGTGCTGTCCCTGAGCCTCTTTGTGTTCAAGGCTAGCACTCTACCTTGAGCCAGAGTGCCAAATCCCGTTTTTGAGTGGTTAATTGGAGATAAGAGTCCCACGGGTACTTTTCTGTCCAGGCTGGCTTTGAATGGATATCCTCAGATTTCAGCCTCTTGAGTAGCTAGGTTTATAGGCGTGAGCTAAAAGTATCAGGCTATGCTTAATTTTTTTTAATGATGTCATTTTCTTTCTAATGAATTGATTTTATTCTTTTAGGTATTTTTATGTTCTTTATAAGATATACATTCTGCAAGCACTTTTGCCATTATGTACCTCTTCATTATGCTGTTAATTTCATATTTAAAGAGCTTTGTGGTTGTTACTGTTATTTCTTCTTATAATCAAATGTCTGTTCTGAAAAGAACTCTTCTGCCATGTGCTCTTCCCCTGATGTACCACTGGGCCAAGGTGACACGATGATATGACTATGGGCCATAACTTCTGAAAACATGAGGCCAAAAGTCTTTCTTATAAGTTAATTGTCTCACCTATTTTGGAATAGCAACAGAAAGCTAACTAGCACAATACATCAGCTGGATAGAACATGATTCCGATTCTTTGAGAGCCTGAATCCATGGGAATTCATTTTGAGTCTAGGCTTCCGGGAGGTATATTTTACCTGGGAGATCAGCTTGGCACTTGTGGCCAAGAAATCTGGCCTGACCTGATGGCTTATTGAGACCAGCCTCATGTTGGGATCTTCTGTGACGTCAGATGTCTACTTACTGTCGTTCCCTTCATGGAGGGCACATGTTACCAGGCTACTTGGCCTGAGAATTGGAAGAGATGTCATGGACAATGAAAACCTGTCCTTTATACCCTTTCCACCATGTATGTTTTTACACCAATTGCTGAAATCCCTCTCCTATATTCTTTCACTTTTGCATATTGAATATTGCTAAAATTGTTGTTTCTTTTAGGGGATGAACAGTGTAAAGTCCTATTCCATATGACAGAAAACTGAAAATCTTAATAATCCTTCCAATCTCATATTTACCTAATCTCAAAAGAGCAAAATGTAGATAATTTCAATTAATATTAATCATCAAGGAGAAAGAGATACCGACAACATACAGTTCAATTTCTAACTAAGAATATATGTTGTCAGCTTAACATCCTCATTTTGAGGATGAGTTTTTAATTGTAGAACACTATTACATATATTGAATCAGATCTACTTCTCTAGTGTTTTTGTCTCATTTTCATGTTGAGGCAAGGAAGACATCTAGTGCCTCTCATACCTAATCATCATTCCAGAAATCAGTGTTCTCATATATCCCTTTTTTGTGTATAGGGTATAACACAATCAATTCTACATATTCATTTTTTCTGAAAACTTTACTATTCTAGCTTCCCTCTTGTGTATGATTGTAATGCATTAATAAAATTCAGTATGTACTATATCATCTCCTAATATTTAGTAAATGAACTGGAATGCTTACATATTCAGCAGCATGTCTTATTAGAAGTCTTGTCTCCTTTGACATAAACAAATTGAAGATTGCATCCATTTCCTTCAACTACCACATCCCATATTTTTGTTATAATATACTCATAAAATCATAAAAATATAAAATAAATGACTTTAGAAATCAAATAATATTATTTAGTTTTATCAATAAAAATAATAATAAATGAAGGTTAAGTCATGCAGATCAATTTCTTAGTTTGTCTGAGGATATTACAATGTTCCTAAGTCTAAAACATGTAAGTCACTATCTCAACTCCACATCTATCCCTAATCAATTGATAGTCCCCTTATTGATCAAGAGGTAAAAAGATATCCTACTTTCTTGCCTATATTCTGCTGTACCAATTAGAAATGTTAAGGATGACTACATGGACAAAGCATTTATTCATATTTTAAATAAAAATTCATTTTAATCCAGAGCATTGCAACACTGAAATTCAGTAGTTGGTCATCCCAAATTCAAGAGTTTTCACTTTTATATTTGCCAATATATGAATTATTGGCTGGAGTCTATGATCTAGTCTGCTGCTCATCTCAAATTTTAATTCTGGCATCTCAAATATGTGCTAGTCTTCATATTTCTGTAACATCTATAAATTTGATAGGCATAATGACATATCTTTTGCCAAATCATTCATTAAAATGTAGACAATGATATTTTAATACTTTAGTCATCAGTATCTAACATTTTACCAAGAGCAGAACTGAAAGCAAATATTGTCCCACCTGTCTTGATTGTATCAACTAGCAATCAAGGAGCAAGTCTAATAAAGAAGTCATATGTTCAGCTCTTCCAATTTCCTTTTTGATGTTATTTCATGGGAATATGAGTTTGAAAAGAATAATTCCGTGTACTTCCCTTAGAAAATACAATTCTTTAATAAATATAAAAGGACATAAGAAAGGATGGATAAGCAGGTCATAGGACTGATTATAGAAAGACTGGAAAAATTAAAAAAAATCAAAAACATTATTTAAGACATTTTGTAAATCAACACAAGCATATCAGATAGACTCCAAACAAAATTATAATCTTTAAAAGGACTTCCATTTCCCTTCATTACTGGATAGCATAATACCTAAAGCCTTCAAGCAACTTTCTAGCTCCAAAGTGGGGCAGGTCACAGCAAGCCCATAGTGCTTACTGGCCAGTTCAAAACATTTCACTCCTGGGACCAATAAAGGAGTAGGATGTGAATATTGAAGCACTAAACAGTGTGACACCTGGCTCTTCAGGAAACATTTTTCTGCTGTGCAGAAAAAAAAGCAGCTTCAAAATGTAGTCCTGGCTTCTCGCTGCTATTAGGAGAAAACTAAAAGGCAAACAAAGCTGAACCTTAATTTTTTTTCTGTAGATACCATCAGACTGCATAATAGAATTCTTTTCTAACATTGTCTTATAATATTAGTTCTCATTCTTCCTTCAACATGCCAATCATACTACTTGAAGTTGTTGTTTTTTTAATTTTTTAAGAAAAGGTGTATATAAATAAAAGTAATCCAAAAATACTCCTTGTGCTATGGAAGAGATTTTGCTTATGGCAGCCAGCACCTGGGTGTATATATACACAAGAGACTATTGCAGTGGTGTGTATCTCTACTGCTCAGTCAAGGCAAACAGCAACCAGCTGGCTGTGACTAGCTCAGACTAATAAGCATAAAATCAACATAGGCTGATCCAGGCTGAATATCAGCATCTGTTAGGCCATTGTCTCTGCTGATATGTCTGACTGAGCAGAAGGAAGAGTCAAATAGACAGCCTGCTATGAAGCAGAACTCAAGATGAGAAGCCTCTAGCCACCTGCTATGTTTTTGCTAAGGGAGTAATGGTGAGAAGGAAGGCCAGTCAAACCTACAAAGCAGGTACTTCAATCAACCCTATAAAATTTGCTTTCTTTTCATTCAGGTTTTCCCTTATGCATTGGGAGGTTTGAAACTAACTGTAATACAAAAGAGCCACTAATGAAGCAGGAATTAGGATTAAAGATCAGGAACCATAGTATCATTTCATGTACCATTACACCCACCATTGAGAGGCAAATGAGCAGATAAAACAGACCATGTGCTACTGTAACAAACAATGAGGTATCCTTCTGACTCAACAATATTTTTAAATACAATGATAATTTTCATGTCATATATGTTGACAAGAATTTACTACTCATGTATTGCTTCCTCATTGTCTTACATCTCCTGTCCTGTAGTTTATCTTGGTCCCTAATAACATTCACCATTTTCTGCAACCTCAGAAGCTCTTAAAAAATCATAGACGCATGCTCAGCCTTCTCTGAAGTTTGATTACCCTGCAAAGTAAACTACTCGTCACTCCTGAGAAGAAAGGTCTCTTGTATCATAACTTAAAGTGCCAAAGTAGAAAACTGATGAAGAAAATAACATCTTTTTTTTTGGAATCTCTTTTCTCTCATATAATAGGTGGGGCTTTGAAAATGATAATTTTCTCCTACTATTCCTGCAGTAAAATAAACTAAAATTTACTCAACATATTTTAATAGGATAATCCCCCTAGAGATCTATAAAATATTTTATGGAATGCTAGAGTAGGATTATATATGTGTAGTATGTCAAAACATGCCATATATAAAGGTGTAGTCCAGAGATATATTTATGAAGGTATATTTATACTATGTGTTTGTGTCATGATTGAAGAATATATAAACTAGGAGAGCTTTTAAAAAAGATATTCATGAGAAACTGCTTTTGTGTTTTAATAAAGTAACAGAAAAGAGAAACAGGAAGATAGAAACATAGAATTAACACAATTTAGCATAATGCAGAGGAAAAGTAGTTTTAAAACCAAATAAGAGAATTATAAACAATTATTATAGAGGGGAAAAAAGATTAGCTCACTGTTTATGTTCTCTAATTATTAAGAGAGATAATGCAAAGCAGATCAAAAATAAAATCAATGCTCTAAAATTATTGTTTTGTAGCTTACCCAATGTATCAAAAATATGTTTTTTTTAATTCTATAATTTCATATCACCAACACCTTTTTGCCTGTAGATTTTGCTCAGGAAATAGGAAATTATAAACAACAGTGAAAATAAAGATATTAAGGTCATTTTCCTCCATCCATGGCTAAGAATAACTTAGGTTTTATAAAGGGAAAGGTATTCTAAAATAAAAGAAAATATTATAATTTGAATCTGAGACCTAAGATGTCCCCTGAGTACTCCTTGGGAGGACTGGGGGCTTGGTTCCTAGCTCATGGACACCTGGTAAGTGAGTAATTCTTGAAGATTCACATGTAGGCAGTGTATTAGTCTCTTGCTAGATTCCACATATGGTAGCATTAGTGTGAGGTGTTAGAGACTATGAGGCAGGTCCATTTAGAGAAAGTGTATCATTGGGGGTGTGAAGTTTCTCTATTTCTCTGGTCCACATCCTCTCTTACTGTCTCTTGTCTCTTCTCTCTTCCCTCCCTCTCTCTTCCTCTCCCTCTCCCTCTCCTTTTTTCTCTCCCTCACCCCACCCCCTCTGTCTGTCTCAAGCTCAGGTGATCAACTGATCTGGCTGATCACAGAGTAAAACCTAAGCCCTGTGTTTAAAGAACCCCATGACTCCTCTCCCAAGTTACTTGAGCTGATCCAAAACTTCGGGAAAGTAACAGAGCATAAAATTAACCCACAAAAATCAGTAGCTTTTATGTATGGAAACACGAGAAGAGTGAGGCTAAAAAACAAACAAACAAACAAACACAAACTTAGGAATTAACTTAACCAAAGAGGTGAAGGACCTCTATGATGAAAACTTTAAAAACCTGAAAAAGGAAATCAAAGCCAGTTTAAGGAAGTGGAAAACCCCCCATGCTCCCAGATTGAGAGGATTAACATTGTGAAAACACTGCCTAAGGCTATCTACAAATTCAAAGCAATACCCATCAATATCCCAACAAGGTAAGTTAAAGAAATAGAAGAAGCAGTCTAAAATTTCATATGGAATAATAGAAGACTCTGAATATCAAAAACAATCTTCAGCAGGAAAAACAGTGCTGGAAGAATTATAATACCAAAATTCAAACTCTATTATAAAGCAGTAGTTATAAAAACAGCTTGGTACTGGCACATGAATAGGCCTGAGGACCAATGGATTAGAATTGAAGAGCCAGAAATGATCCCACAAACCTATGGCCATCTAATCTTTGAGAGGAAGCCATAATTATCAGATGGAAGAAAGATAATTTCTTCAACAAATGGTGCTGGCAGAATTAGCTATACATGTGTTATGTCTTTATATATCACCCTGCACCATAATCAATTCCAAATGGATCAAAAACCTTGAGGTAAAAGCAGATACCCTGAATATATTATAGGAAGAGGTAGGAGATACACTAGGGATTCTTGTCACAGGTGGAAACTTCCTAAATAACAACTCAGAAACACAACAAATCAAAGAGAAGCTGGATAAATGGGATCACATTAAACTGTAGAGCTTCTGCATGGCAAAGGACATAGTTAGCAAGATAAATAGAAAGCCCATGGATTTGGAGAAACAACCACCCCATCAATGAATGGGCTAACAAATTAAAAAGAGACTTTTCCAGAGAGAAAATAAGAATGGCCAGTAGATAAATGATGAAATGTTCAACATCTCTGGCCATAGAAGAAATCCAAATCAAAGCTACATTAAGATTCCACTGCATCTCAGTTAGAATGGCCATTATTAAGAAAACAAATAATAGCCTGGCACCCGGTGGCTCATGCCTGTAATCCAAGCTACTCAGGAGGCTGAGATCTGAGGATCGCGGTTCAAAGCCAGCCGGGCAGGAAAGTGGGTAAGACTCTTAGCTCTAATAAACCACTAGAAAACCGGAAGTGGCTTTGTGCCTCAAGTGATAGAGCACTCGCCTTGAGCTGAAGAGCACAGGGACAGCGCCCAAGCCCAGAGTTCAAGCCCCATTACGGACCAAAACAAAACAATACAAAAAGTAATAGATTCTGACAGAGATGTGGCCAAAAGGGAAAGCTACTACACTGTTGAGAGGAATGTAAACGGATTCAACCACTAAAGCAGTATGGAAGTTCCTCAAGAGACTAAATATATAGCTCCCCTTTGATCCAACAATCTCACTCCTGGGCATTTACCCAAGTGATCACAAACAAGTCTATACTAAAGCTACCAGCACAACTATGTTTATTGCACCATTATTTACCATAGCTAAGTTATGGAACTAACCCAGATGTCCCTCAGTATATGAATGGATCAAGAAACAGTGGTATATGTACACAATGGAATTCCATACTTCCATCTGAAAGAATGGCATCACCCCATTTGTAGGGAAATGGAAAGGTTTGGGGAAAAAAGTCATATTAAGTGAAGTAAGCCAAACCCAAAGAAACATAGGTTCTATGGTTTTCCTCATTAGTAATAATTAGTGAATACCCAGGGTAATCCTATCAGAGGATCATAAAAGCTTAATATCTATGTACAAATGAGCATGTAAAAAGATGCTAATTTAAATGAACTCCAAGATATGGAAACAGGAGGTTTGACATTTGGGTTTTTTTGTTTGTTTTGTTTTGTTTTTTATGTACTGTGTGAAGTTATTCATTTTTCCTTTCTTTTGTTTCCTTTGGTTTATCCCCTGTTGTCACTATTTTTGATTTTGGTATCCTGTGTTTTGTATATATATTTATATCATTTTGGGAAGGGAAATAACAAAATGTTGAGACAAAGGACAAAGTTTGAACTAATGTAACAATACTCACAAGATACAATGTTGGAAATGAACTTTACAACTTGGAGGGAGGGCAGTCTGGGTAAGTGTGAAATTACGAGGAAAGGGTAACAATGTTTGACAAGAAATGTGCTCATTGTCTTATGTAACTGTAACCCCTCTGGATATCACCCTTACAATTAAACAAAATTGAAAAAAAATACTTGAAAAACATTCTCTTTTCTTTTCGTTACCTATGTCAGTAGATTTTTTTCACAAGTTTCTGAAAATAACTAACATAGATTTCGGTACCAGGTAAGTGGGTTCATTCCTATGACTACTTGACTATGTGATTCATAAACCTTTAAAACTGTTTTGTGCCAAGAATTTAGACAAGTTTAGAGAAGTAGACCTTAGAAAATCTAGGTTGCTATAAACAAAGACAAGTAAGTGATTTGGGTTGTAGTTCAGGAAACCTATGCTGATTGAAACAAATAGACTGTATCCCAGTGTTTCATAGGGAAATGACCTCTTTATTAGAAATTGGACTACAGATTATTCTTGTTAATTTGAAGTAAATAACTTTCATATATTTTTCCCTGAGCTGAGACATTGTGAGAGTTTAGGTTTATTCAATTATTCTAATGGAGAATATTTAATGGTAGACCAATATTCAGGCTATGGCATTTGTTTTCGTGGTTACTAGTAACTAAATTTAAAAACAGAAAGGTCTGAAACAATTTGTAATTTGGTTGGCAAAAAAGTGTAAATATGCTGGGCACTGGTGGCTCATGCCTGTAATCCTAGCTACTCAGGAGGCTGAGATCTGAGGATCGTGGTTCAAAGTCAGCCAGGGAAAAAGCCATGAAAAAAAAGCCAGGAAAAGCCATGAAACTCTTATCTCCGATTAACCACCAGAAAAACCAGAAATTGCCCTGTGGCTCAAGTAGTAGAGCACTTGCCTTGAGCTGAAGAGCTTAGGAACAGTGCTGGGGCCCAGAGTTCAAGCCCCACGATTGAAATCCCTCCCTCCCCCCCCACCCCCGCAAAAAAATATGTAAATACATTTGGGCCTAAAGAGAGTGTGGTTGTAAAAAGAGATTGATGCTATAAAAAATAATTGTTTTAAAGAAAGCACAAGTACTTTACCTCGGAACAATGCAAAAAATGTCTTGAGACCTTTTCAGAAATTGACGAGACTAAACATATTTGAAAAACTTAAGAGGATATGAAATATGAGAGAGAGGCAGTATTTATAGAGTAGGTCATAGGGATGGATCTTGCCAAGTTCTTTGGATTCATCCCCTACCACCATGTTCTTTGGATACAAACTAGTGTTTGAGATATTGGGGTTCAGTTTCCCTTTGGGCTATTTCCCCATTCTTTCCCTTTGTGATAGGATTTTTCATCTTGTTACATTGTAGCGAATACAATATTCCTCTTGATTTTATACAGTCACATGGTAAGAGTTTGTCTTGAGACTTGGAAGAGAGTTTAGAACTTTGGAGAAATGCTGTAAATTTTGAGAATTTTGGGGGACTCTTGAACATGGACTGAGCACCTTTGTACAGTGAGACAAACATGAGTCGTTTATTGCAGGGAACAGAAAATTATGGTCTGAATTTAAATGATCTTCCAGTCTTGTGTTGGGAGTCTGATTGACAGTTCATGGGCTTTATGGAAGTTTATGGAAGGGCTTGGATTGTGAATTGCTCAATGGAATAATTTCTTTTTCACAATATATTTTGCTTAAAAACATTTATCTATCTATTAATTTATTTATATTAATATTTTTATTTTATTTTTCCCCTTTCCATCCCTTCCCCTCCTCCCGCCCCCCCCAATCCTCCCCGCTCTCATATTCCCCCCCCCACCAAAGTTGTAAAGTTTGTTTTCGACATAACGACTTGTACTTCTCATTGTTGCAATGGTTCCACCTGTATCCCTATTTAAACGATTTCTATTTATTTATTTAAAGGAAGGAAAGATAAAGAAAACTGCCTCTCTGTGTCTTGCAAATTTAAGTGGGAAGTCGGGAGAAGACCAGTTGCCTCCAGCAAAGATGGCGGCCTGCATGGAGGGTGCGGGTGGTCTCAGACTTGGGGGCAGAAATTGTCTCCACAGCAGAGGCCCCAGGGTCACACACCCAAGCCCCGAGAACAGCCAAACCCGAGAGGACAGACACTGCAGCCTAGTGACTGGGGAACTGGAAAATTGGGCACACACGATCATTCTGAAAGACAGTCTGAAGAAGCAGAGCGTGTGCATGACCTCTAACTACCCTGGGGACTCGCTGGCCGAGCTATGGGTGACCGCAGAGCTGGGAGGGCAGGCGGCTGACACAGTGGACATCTCTTCCATGGAAAACCTAACCAGCTCATCTATTTCCAAGACAAGATCCTCCAGAAATCCCCCTCCAGGATATGTGAAAAAACATGGCGAGACGTACCCAAAGATTTCAAACGCCCGCAATGCCGAGCCACGGCTCTGATTGGGCCAAATTGTCCTTAAGAATGACTACCTGGAGGATTTTTGGAAAGTAAAAGAGTTTCTGCAGAGCCAGGGGAAGCAGAAGTACACTTTCCCGCTGTACCATTCCACACAATGATGGGTGGCAGCGAGGTGGCCGGGACTCTGGCCAAGGACACCTTCGCATCCACTGTCTCCCAGCTCCACTTCCTAACCTGCTCAACTATGTGCAGCAGATCCTGGAACAATTTTTTGATCAACCCAAAATGCGATGGTGTTACTGAGAAATGGTAGAGAATAAGATGTGAGTTATAGTAGCAGGAAGTAGGTCAAATGAGGGGTTTGATGTTGAAGACTATGTCTTGCATTAGGCCCTTTCTTTTCTCTTCGATTCTGTCTGCCATAATGTGAATGTCTTACTCTAACACAAAACTGTGTTTAACCTTAGGCCCACAGCGAAGGAGGAAAGCTGACTACAGAATGAAATCTTGAAAATGTGAACCCAAATAAATATCTTATCATCAGATATTTTCACAGTTTCAAAAACGTCTGACTAACACTAGAGGAATTAGAAGGAGTGGGGAAAGAATATTTTGTCATGACCTCAGTTCAACTTTACAGGTCTTCTGACATCAATTATAGGTAGTAATGGAAAATTTCCTTGAGAAGACTGTAGAACAAAAACACTAGTACCTTCTGATATGTCAAATGATATATTAAAATTTTTATAGGACCAGATAGTAAATCTATAAGCTCAATTGCCTCATTTAACAATGAAGCAATGGATCCTAAAGCAGCATGATTCAAGTGGCAAAGTGGCAAAAGAGTTATAAGAATAGAAGAAAAAAACAAATTGAAAGAAATTATCTGAAAGAAACTACTTCAACAGCATGTAAGGGAGGAAGAATAAGAATAAAAATGTAATGAATTCAACTTAGTTTTATAAATAAATACATTTTAAGAATTGGAAACAAGAGGTTTTTATTATGGTCTGTTTGCAGTTATTTCCTTTTTTTCTGTTTTAATTTTCTGTACCCTTTGTCTGGTATATAAATGTATCTGATCCATGGATGGTGAAGAGAATTACAGAAACAGAAGGTCAAGAGAATCACAGAAACAGAAGGACAGAGGGTGAACTGATGCAACAATGATACTCACTAGACACTATGTTGGAAATGAACTATACAACTTTGTGGGATAGGAGAATAGGGAGTGGAAAGTGGGAAAAATGAAGTTCATTTATGTTCATTTATTTTTTATTTTTTAATGTATTTATTGTAAATTTGGTGAAAAGGGGTTATAGTTATGTAAGTCAGGTAATGAGTACATTTCTTTTATCTCCTTCCTCATTTCCTCATTTTCTCATTTTATTAGAAGTGACAAAATAATTTTCAGTGAAAAAAATAAGCAAGACACTATGTTGAAAAACAAACTTTACAATTTAGGTGGGGAGACGGTGGGGAAAATGTAGTTGTGGAGGTGGGAGGGAAGAGAGGGCAGGGGGAAACAAAGGAGGAGGTAACAATGCTTCATAGGAAATGTACTCATTACCTTGCTCAAGTAACTGTAACCCCTCTGCACAGTATTTTTACAATAAAAACATTTTAAAAAATAAGGTGAAATTTGTAGAATAATATAGTCATGTAAACAGAGAATGTGTATTTTTCAGATACAAAGAAAAAAAATTGAGACATTGTCCTCAAAGTCTATACTTTATTATATAAAAGAAACAACATATATAAGACAGTAAGTACATTTCCAGAAATCTTTGCAGATGTATACCACACTTTTGAAGGATGTCTGCAAGAGGAGTAATTAGGTAAGATAGTAAGAATGTCTCAGGCTAGAGACAGGGAAAAGCATTTCTACTTCAGTGAAAATGAATGATTAGATGCAAATAAGTAGCAAGTGTAAACTTTTCTTGCCATTAGCACATCTTTTCAGTTGTAGTCTGATTTCTTAGTATTACTATCCACCTTGGAGGAAAATAACCATTCTTTTATGGTATCACCTTACCCAGATCAATGCATGGATCATGAAATATGGCCACTTTGGCTCCATCCTCTGATCTCCCAGAGAGAGGTTAATGTTTCAATCTAATGGGTAGAGCAAAGATTACATGGAAAATTCCAACCAATCCCAAGAATCCCATGAGACAATTTGTTAAGACTCTCTCTGTGTGTTTCATCTCATACTCTCACATAGATATTATCAGCGTCACATCACCAAACAACAAAAAAGATTATAAACTGTGTGTTTTCAGCAACAATGCCTATGATCATGTTTTTCATATACAAATATACACATAAATATCTACATATCTATAATCTTTAAGCATTTGTACATAGGAGTTGCCATTCAATAATCTGTTTAAGTGATTTAGTCATGAAAGCTGCTCTCAGGAATGTAGTAGGCCCCTTGGCCTTCGGGTGGTCTGGGAGTGTCACAGCTCAGTTCTTTCCTGTCCATGCGCCCTGTGAGCACATCATTCCTTCCTTTTGGCCCCTCCTTTACTAATGGGAGAAAACCATAAAGTTCTGAGCATTGAAGGGAGTTTTAATTCACAAAGAGGATGGGAGAAAACATAGAGTTAGGGAAATTTTTGAAATGGAATCTGCATTTGGAAACATGTAGGAATGAGTTTCAAATTTCAGCTTGATCATGGTTGTTGGTGGTGGGCATCACTGAAGGAAACACTAGCCACAGATTTGATACAGAAAGAAGGAGACAGATCATACAGAGCCATCAAGTCACAGGCCTGATAGCCCATCCTCAGACCAACACTGTAGCAAGCACTTCTGTCAGTTCAACATTGAAAGAGAACAAATATCCAATGATGTGAAGTTAGCAGCAGTAATATATGGTAGAATTATAAAATATAGCTATACTGAAATGTGAATTTGGAACATTTTTAGAGTGCCAGTTTCATCAATTCTCTGTTGGTATGAACATTAACATACAGTCCTTAAAACACGAAAGGTAATTGTATAAAGGATAGAGATGCTAGATAAATTCCTCTCAGCCTGGTCATGTTAAGTTTTAATTATTAGTATAGGGGGATTAAAAACTGAGGACAGCTCAATTATTTGTATACTTGTGGGGTGTTATTTCTATATTTTAATGTTATTTGTTTGATCATCTTTCAGTAGTTATACAAATGGATTTCAATTTGACATGTCAGTTTAGGAGGACAATGCATTATCAATGTCATCCTTTTCTTTATTCTCTTCCAATTCTCCAAACCAGGATATAATTTATAATCAAACATATTTTTTCAGTAAAAATAACATAGATCTTCAGTAGTGTATAGTAAAATGTAACCAAAAATTGTATGACTCTTTAAATTAAAACATATTAACCTTGGGAAATATTAATTTAATGCATGGCTGTGCAACCAACTGACAAGTTTTACAAGCATTAAGAAACAAGACCAAAAATGTCATTCCATATAAAAACATTTATTCCTTGGTAAACTCAGGGAGAGGTGGAAAGTTACAAAATATAATTTGGCGGGGGGCTGTCCTTATGTAGGACTAACCCTGTTCTTTGAATCAATTGGGGTGTTTTATTACTGATCTTTGGGAAATATCTGAAGTGACCACCACCACCACTATAAAAAAGGATTAAATGTAAACCACCATGCTCAATTAGTTAGAGGGACTGTCAGATTACATATTTCAGATATAGGAGAGGGTTTCTAACCAGCACTTTGCTTGAAAGTCTGCAACTACAATAATCTGTATATCAAATATCCAACTGCCTTCTGTCATAATGTAGAAGGAAATGTGCCATAGAAACAGATGTAGCAGTATCTCTCTTCTGGCATGGATACAGCAGTGAAGGTCCAACTGGACAAGGCCAATATAATTCATCTTTAGCCTGGAAATGTTCTAATGATGAGGCACATTTCTGTTTGGTCTGCTTTTCAAACTAATACTAAAGTATTTCAAGCCCAACAAATAGGCAAAACAACTAATGATGACTTTTATTGATTCTTTTCACTTATATCCTTGTAGGACACACACAATATACATGGATCATAGACTTGAGTATTTTTACATTTTAATTTTATGCTTTGATAAAGTCTTGTGCTATATTTTGTCTAATACAAACACAGAAAACTCTAGTAAGATCGCGATTCATTACTTATGTCATTTATATTTAAAATGCTGTCAGTGATAAATTCTCCTTCTTCTCCTTCACAGGGCTGCCATGCTTAGCATCACAGCTGGTGTATCAGCCTGATTTCAACACATTGTTCACCAAGGGACATGGAAACTCCAGTATATCAGTAAGGGAGCATCTCATTTATGCATAGTCAACCCTAGTGGTGCTGCCCTTAGCTGTCATTCAGAAATCAAGTTGGAATATTTAGATAGATACCTCTATGGCCAAGCCATAGGAATGATTAGAGCAATGTATTAATGAGTTTTGTGCCCTTTCCACAAATAGTTGTACTCCTCTCTCTGATTATACCTGCTCACCTCCTCCAACTCTGTGGCCTTAGAAATTAGAGAGGAATACAGTTTCTTAAATATCTCTGTAGTCAAAGTTAAAAAGTAACAATTTGACTTGATTTTATTCTTTGATTCATCTTATGGGGCCTGGTGAAATAACAATTTGTGAAATAATTGCTTACATGTGCTTTACATATGGTTCTCTGAAAGAATCAGCCAAAGTTCCATTCTTGTGAAAGATGAGCTCCATAGATGTTCCCAATTAAGAAAATAATATGGATAAATTAGCACTTATCACAGAGTTCAGTCTCAAATTAGGGTCTAGACAGCTCTTACTAAAATTGATGTTGGAAAATATTTTTAAGGTAGATAACTTATCAACCATTCTTCTAGTAGTTTATAGAGAACTCCTTTGTTCTTGTTATTGGTTGTGGGGCTTGAACTCAGGACAGGACCTGGCGGCTGACCTTGAGCTCTTTTCTTCACAGATAACACTACCACTTGAGCCACAGAAATGCTTTTGGTTTTTGAGTAATTAATTGAAGCTAAAAGTCTCACTGAGACTTTTCCAACAGGGCTGACTTTGAACCCTGATATTCCAGGGTAGCTAGGATTACAGGTATGAGCCACAGCACCTAGCTGTTTGTGAGTCATGAAATTTTCCTTTTTGATGGTATGGAAACACACATGTACTCTCTGGCTATAAACGGATTATTTGCTTTACTTTTAATTTAGTTACTAAAAATTTTGGGTGTGAAATGATTGCACTGTGGGATATTTATTTCATTTAAAACTTGCCTTAATATAATCCCTTTGTTTAAATGACTTGACTTTTGATGTTTCATTGTTATTTTAAATTCAATTATTTTTAGGAAAAAATGCAAATCCTTTGAGTGTAAAAAATTATAAATTATAAATGTGATTTGTTTGGAGCATATTCTGTCAATGTATTGCTATTGATTTATCAAACACAAATGTACATCATAGTCTAGGTATGATTTATAGCTTATAATGTTAGTACTATCATATTAGTACTATTTAGCAGTAGTCATTAATAATAGTAATATTTAGTACTACTATTTAGTAAAGTAGTATTTAGTACTATACTACTCTTTTATTACTTAATTTATTATTTAGTACTATTTAAGTACAATTTATATATTGTATGCTATTTATGTATATATGATTTCTATTATACTTCAGTTATTAAGAAATGGAATTTAGGAAAATCATTAATTGATCATCTCTGAGAGCTGTCATATGATTATAGGTATAATATCATTCCTTTTCAGTTTTTTATTTCATGTAGTTTTACCACAACAATGGAAAACTAGCAAAACTGTAAGCCCATTTTTTAAGATTTAATTGGCTGTGACATTTAGGAGTTCTGTATTATTAAAATCTTGATCAGGTCTGTGCTCTGATGCCTCATAACTGTTAACCACACTACTCAGGAGGCTGACGTCTGAGGTTCATGGTTCTAAGCCAGTCTGGGCAGCAAAGTCTGTGGGTCTCCTGTTTACACCTAACTGGAAAAAAAAGAAAAAGAAAGCTGGAAGTGGAGCTTATGCTCATGTAGTTAAGTGCAAACCTTAAGCAAAATAGCTCAGGAACAGTGCCAAGGCCTTGAGTTTATGTCCCAGGATCAGCACACACACACACAGAGATTAGTAGATGTATGTGTGTATTGAACCATCATTTTGTAAGTCTTCTTAATTTTTTTTTTGTAAGAAAGTTTAGGAATGTTCAATTATATTTATAATTTTAATTTATGCAAAGCTAGTGTGGTCACTATACTTGCTGCATTTGTTTAAACCTAAATTGTATTTGACATATTTTTATTTTAAGAAGTCCTAATAAATACTAGATGGTTCATGTTTTATGATTATCTCCAGCAGCTCATGCATGAACTTGAGGTTTGATTAGTATCAAACTGATACCAGAACCAACACTTGTAATTCATTGCATGTTTGATGCTGGAAGCAAGAGATGCCAAAAGAGCTCAAATCTTTATGGGAGATCTGGCATTCTATATGGAGATTTGAATTTTGAAAGTTAAATGAAAGGTAAGAATTAATTAGGTTTTTACTATATAAGTACAGGCCAGCATTTAGTTCTGAACCTAAGAAAATAAATTACCCAGTTCAGTAAATAGAGTCCTAAATGGCTCAGTAACTTTTCTTGTTTATTGTTTTTACATCAGAATCATAATATTATAGACTATCAAAATAAAGAATTTTGAAAATAATATAACACTCCCAAATTTCAGACTGGAAAATTATACCAAAAGACTTGAAATTATTTCTCTAGGGAAATATATTTACATATATTTGTAACAGGATTTGAGTAAAAATGGCACTTATCCATATATATATATATATATATATATACATTTTTTTTTGGCAGTCGTGGAGCCTGAACTCTGGGCCTGGGCACTGTCCCTCAGCTCTTCAGCTCAAGGCTGGTGCTCTACCACTTGAGCCAGAGTACCACTTCTGGCTTCTTCTGCTTATGTGGTGCTGAAGAATCAAACCCAGGGCCTCGTGTATGCAAGGCAAGCACTCTACCACTGAGCCACCTTCCCAGCCCTCTGCCACTTATTTTTTTTAACATTGACTAGCTCTTAAAATCAGAACAGAATGCATTGTTCTAAATCTGCCTCTTTAACACCCCATTGTTTCTGACATATATTTCTCTTCATCATGAAAGAACATTAAAGTAATGATAATAAAGATGTCCATGCTCTATGCTTGCTTGTTCCAAGAAAATGGTAGTTTTCTTGGAAATCATTTTAAAGACAGCTCACACAAAAGAATTAGGCTAGAACTTTTGGTAATCCTGAACTCCCCCCTTCTCCTTCTTTCTCCTCCCTTCCTCTCCCCCTCTGCTCTTTCTGTTTCTCTCTCCCCCCTCCCTTTCTATCCTCTCCTCAACTCTAGTATGCCTTGCTCTTCACCACTTCTTTTCTCTCCCTACCTCTTCCTTTCCCTCTTGTTCTATCTCCCCTCCTCCCTTTCTTGTCATCTCTTTCCCTTCCTCTCCTTCTTCTTCTTTCCTTTCTTTTTTCTTTTTTTTCTGCTTTCTTTTCCCCTTTATTTTATTTTTATTGTCATGTGGTAGGGCATGATCATGAATGAAGTTGACTTGCGCAATGGTCCACTCCTTTTTGGGTTTTGATTTTTTTTAATTTATTGTTAAGATATCGTACAGAGGGGTTAGAGTTACATGAGTAAGGCAATGAGTACATACTTGTTGATCATTGTTACCCCTTCCCTTCCTTGTTGTGTCCCACTATCCCTTCCTTCCCCCACCCCCCACACTTCACTCCTTCCCCCACCCCCTCCTCAAAGCCCAAAGTTGTAAAGTTCATTTCCAATATACTGTCCTGTGGGTATCCTTGTTGCAATGGGTCATCCTGTGTCCTTGTTTCAGAGTTTTGTTATTCCACTCCTCAGGTTAGACATATGTATAGACAAGATGAAGGGTATCAAAATCGAGTACAGTGACACAGGGGGTATGCCACAGGGGAGAGAACATACAAAGGAAACAACATCAACAACAAAATAAAATCACATTGTACATTTAAAACAATAACAATAAAGACAGACCTCTTGTGTCCATATCTTGGGGTTCATTTCACTTATCTTATATAGTCATCTTATATAGTCACTTGTACATGGTTTTTGAACTTTTTGGCTTATCTGATAAGATTACCCTATTATATGTATACTAATTTTTGCAAATAAGGGAAACCATGGGACCTAAATTTCTTTGGAACTGGGTAACTTCACTTAATACGATTTTTTCCAAGTCTTTCCATTTCCTAACAAATGAGGTAGTGTCGTTCTTTCTGATGGAAGCATAGAATTCCACTGTATATATGTACCACATTTTCTTGATAGGGTCATCTGGGTTGATTCCATATCTTAGCTATGGTGAATAATACTGTGATAAACATAGTTGTGCTAGTAGCTTTAGTATGGCCTTGTTAGTGATCTTTTCGGTAGAAGCCCAGAAGTGGGATTGCTGGGTCATAGGGAAGCTCTATGTGGAGTCTTTAGAGGAACTTCCATACTGCTTTCCAGAGTGGCTGAACAAATTTACTCTCCCACCAACAATGCAGTAGGATTCCCTTTTGGCCACATCCCCTCCAGCATCTGTTGCTATTAGAGTTAATTATAGCCATTCTAACTTGGGTGAGGTGGAATCTCAATGTTGTTTTGATTTAAATTTCTTTTATGGCCAGAGAAGTTGAGCATTTCTTCATGTGTCTATTGCCCATTCTTATTTCCTCTTCAGAGAAGTCTCTCTTTAAGTCTTTAGCCACTTATTAATCAGGTGGTTGTTTCTTTGAAGATTTGTTGTTGGGGTATTTAATTTTTTGACTTCTAAGTATATTTTAGATATGAGGCCCTTGCCTGTTGTATAGCTAGTGAAGATCTTCTCCCAGCCTGTGGGTTTTCTATTGATCTTGCTAGCTATGTCCTTTAAAAGGCCCACTCTTTTTGCTCTCTTCTGTTTACTCTTCTTTCCTACCATAACCTTCCACCAGAAGTCAGTATTAGGTAAATATGGAACAGGAATCTAGGGAGAGTGAAAGAGAGTAATACTTTCTCCAGAGTTCTTTGAAACAAACATCAAGTTCAATCGTTGAATTCCTTTGGGAATTTGGTGATATTCCAATAGACAGAAAAGGACATTAGCTCTCATCTTCATGGTCTACTCTCAGGTCTTTTTTATCTTCTTTGTGACTTTTGGATGTAGTTCAGTTGCCTTGACTGGCTTTGAGGAGGTTTCTATGTCAGATAACTTTTCTTTTTGGGCAAGTCAGATCTCTGTAGGAAATTTCCTGTATTTTTTCATGATAGTGATGTTGGCTGGTGCTGGATTCTGGCTTCCTTACATGGTACCACATGATCATCTCTTTGCCTTACACAGCTACAATCTCCTGAGTGCTTCCCTTATTTCTCCCAGTTTATTACCTACAGGCATCTACTTTCCTTCCAGCTTACACATTTGCTCAAACATTATTTTGTATCAACCTTTTGTAACATTTTTTTGGGGGGGGTCCGGTCATGGGGCCTGGGCGCTGTCCCTCAGCTCTTTAGCTCAAAGCTAGCACTCTACCACTTGAGCCACAGTGCCACTTCTGCCTTTTTTCTTTAGGCCTATGTCATGCTGAGGAATCGAACCCAGGGCCTCAGGCATGCAAGGCAAGTGCTCTACCACCGAGCCACTTTCCCAGCCCTTTTGCAACAATTTTTAAACCTATGTTCCTTGCCATTACTAGGCTTACTTTTTATCAGTGGTTAAATTTCCCACAGGAAAGTTATTTAGGCTGCCATAGGAAATTTTCCCCTGGGAAAATACACCAAGTATACCTCTGCTACCAAAGTATGATCTGGTATCATCAACAGCTTCAAGTATTGTTTCTGTTTGGATCTTAAATATGCCCAAAGGCTTGGGGATCATCTGGAGCCTTTTTTAAAAATATAGAATCTCAAGCTCTGCCCCAGACCTTCTAAAGTGAAAGATTTACTTTAATTGGATCCAAGGTGAGTCTCATGTACACTGAAGTTGGAAAATAATAAGCCTACATAGGTTGGAAAGAAAAAATATATTCAAAACAGTTATATTAAGACATTTTTGTTATGCTAATTTTAAGTTAAAAAAAGAAAATCAAATAGACCCAAATAAGACAAAACAAACAAAATAAAGGGTTAGCTAAGCTAAACATAACAATGAAAAATAGAGTGGAATTTTTTTTTCATTTCTCCAATTTTCTGTTTGTTTATTTCAGTAAAGCATAGTTCTAGCTTTGTCTAAAGTAACATTGTTTGCATCAATAGCACACTTTTCATGTATTTATTCTTTAAGTGTAATGCACATCCAGAAACAGAGTAACAATTTAAATTACTAAAAGACATAGAAATTATAATTTTTCAGTAACTGTGGGATGAGATTAATGATGAGAGTTGGGAAAAATAGTTTTGAAGGCTGAAATGTTTTAAAATTTAATAATTGACTCATTTATAGGCTGATAAACAGTTATGTCCTTGCTTCAAAGAACACATCCATTTTGCTTTGGGCCACATTGGTATTACCTATACTTTGTAATGTTAATTCATGTAAGGATTTTAATGGTATATTATTTTAACATGCTTCAGAAGGATAAAGAAATTTCATGAGATACATGGGTACGGTCATGTCCTCCCTTGCTTTTAAACAAGTTTATTCTAGCAAACATCTACTAGTAGGAAATAGGCTAACTATCCACTGTTCTGCAAAGAACAGAAATGAACAAACAAATAACCCAAAATCTAAAAATCTGCTTCCAAAATAATCTCTTACATTTCGGCAGCTAACAGACATCTTTGCAGTTAATGTAGTCAGGGTTAGAAATCAGCAAGAAACACATTGGTATTTGGTAAATATATCCTGTAATTTACATAAAGTTGACAATTTAGAACATAAAATGCCATCCTTTCCTGGGACAGATACAAGTAAACAAATATCCACAAATGCTTTAGTTTTAAAAACCCAGTTTTGGAAGTTTACCTGAAATATGTAGGAAAGGGTTACAAAATTAATATCATGTCTTAGAAAGGGAATATTGCTTACATTCTTCTATCTGTACATACCACATCTAAGCTTTTTTTTGTCTATATTTCTAGTCCAAACTTAAGCCCAAGTACAATGAAAGCTCTATGCACACAGGTGGCAAGGGCTACATGTTAGCCATTCAAAAGCAAAAATATTACCATTACAATGGCCAGTGGAGGCTCAAAGGGCATGTGGTAACATCAGTTTTTATGCTGCCTTTTTATGCCAGGCCACAGCAAAGAAAAAGAGTGAGCTTTTTTTCCATACCAGAATGGAAAGGCCAAAATTATGATCCATTAAAAGAGAAATCATTTGCCTTAATGTGTTTCATAATGCTTGTCACATATTAAAACACTCAACAATATGAATTAAGATAATAAATAAATGGTATAAAGAAAAAAGATACTGTTGGCAATAAACCCAATTTTAAGACAAAATTCATCACATTTCCTGCTATTTAAATATAAGTGATAATTAATTTCCTCAAAATATTGGGTAACAGAAACACTAGTCTTTTAATGAATCCAGCTATTGCGTTTATTCATCAAGAAAGAGTGGATCTGCTAAAAAGCCAAATCATGTGCTCAGCCCTGAGTGTGCAAAGATAAATAAATTATATTCTCTGGCAAAAGAGAAGCTCTGAGTCTAGACTGTGTGCAATTTATGTTGTGGTGACATGTCCAAATCTCCCTTCAGTACTGAAGAGTATATATCTGAAGATTCTGGGTTTATGACAGTTGGATACCTCTTTGACAATTTTCTTCACTCTAAGATACCTGTTTGATGTGGCTTCTTTCTCCAAAGACAGTCCACACTTAATGACTAGTTGTTATGAGTAAATAAAATCCTGACTCAGTCTCAAGTGGAATTACTCTGTGTCACTTTCACAAGTCTAGAGCTTCTTGTGGGCTTGTGTAACACATGTGGCAGTTTACCTTGTCACTCCCCTCTGACAAAACCCATAGTTCTCATTTTCTAAGTGTTTCCTCTGATGAATTTCCTCCATAAAAAATCTCCATCTCAGAGTCTGCTTTGTAGGGAATGCAAAGTAAGAGTGCTGATGCCAAGAGTGATTTGAGAAACAGAAGCTGAAAGGAGGTTTTAGAGCCAGCTAGAGGCACTGAAGATGCTGTCACTACTATAAGTGGAGCATTAATTGCTCATGAAATTCTGCAGAATTGTAAATGTCAGAATTTTTATGAGCAGCCAACTGAAGTGGGACACCTGTGGAAGGGAATGCATTGGCAGGTACAAGGTGTTAGGATTTTAAGACAATATATAAAGCATTAACTTACTGAATGATTTTGATATATTGAGAAAGACACTGAAAAAGCTAGGACATTGAATCACTAACAGAAAGCAAAGTGTGGGAAAAAAGAACAGTGTATTTGGCAGTGTAATAAAATTTATTTTCTAAGCTGGGCGCTGGTGGCTCACGCCTGTAATCCTAGCTACTAAGGAGGCTGAGATCTGAGGATCTCAGTTTAAAGCCAGCCCGGGCAGGAAAGACCTTGAGACTCCTATCTCCAATAAACAACCAGAAAACTGGAAGTGGCGCTGTAGCTCAAGTGGTAGAGCACTCGCCTTGAGCTGAAGAGCTGAGGGACAGCGCCCAGGACCAGAGTTCAAGCCCCACAACCGACAAAAATAAATAAATAAATAAAATAAAATAAAATTTATTTTCTGAAGTCCAATGGCTGAAAGTTGAGGGTCAGACCCAGGACATATTTACAAGGTTTTCAGAGTCTCCAGGCAAATTGAAAACTTTATCCTGGCAAGTATGCTATGTGAAAGGTAAGGAAATAATGGAGAAATTTTGAATTGGGTATATCTAGAATCACATATTCAAGAGCACTGGAGCCCATGAATCTTTCTAAAGTTTATGGACCTATAGATGGAAACTCAGACCCAAGAAAACCATTGTTTTAAAGAACTGATCAAAATGAAGAAAATTAAGTGGAGGAGGTAGGGTTGGAGGGACTGGATAGAATGGTAAAAGGAGTAACATCAATCAAGATGAAGTATATTCACAAACTGCTTTGTTGAATGGTAATCCTTTATACAACAGCTTGAAGGTAATAATAATAATAATGATAATAATGGCAGAACAAAACCTTATGGTGGTGGTAACTAGACAATCAACAAATTTATTGTTTATACAATCATCATAATCAATCATATGATCAGTAAGTTTTGGATTGAATTACTACCTCTCAGAAAAACTATAATTCTTTGCTCAGTTTCTGGTCTGAAGATAGTTGTCACATCTATAGTCTACTGATTAAAAGATAGGAAAGTGACTTTTTAGGATCCTCATAATACTTGGCACAGTTCATAGTAAAGGACAAATTATTTTATGACTTGTATTACTAAAAAGAAGTAATGATTTATAGACTTCTCTGAGTTTTGTTTTTCCTATGTAAGCATATATCATCAGTACCCTGGACAACACAAAAACAGGGCTATATGAAAAGACAGATTAAGGAACTGGAGATAAAGTGTTCTAGGGAAATTACATATCAATATATTTGGGGAAATAAGAAAGACAAAGTGTTGTGCAGTTGTTATATTGTATCTTACTCAGCACTAGTGATCATCTACCCAGGAAGAGTCAATAAACACCAAGTAGAAAATATCTTAGCTCATTGACATCATTTCCTGTGAATCATGAGCTACTCCCATGTCATCCAATGGTTACATAGATGATAAAACCAAAATTGCAGTATGTAAGATTGTTTATGTGCTCAAGAACATGTGTCTTCACATATTAGAGCTAACTAATTATTCCCACTGCCAGTTGTCTACCTAAGGAAGAGAAACCTGAGCAGCTAGTGTGGCATTCTTACTAAAGAAAAAGAGATCGATGGCTACTGGAGTTTTCCCACCATAGAAGGGCCAGCCATTGGTCTTGATGGGAATTATTCCACCTCCGCAGTGTAGTTATTTTCCTTCTGACAAGATCTTAATCAGTGCCATTATCTAGGTTCTCCTGAGGGTTTCTAGCTGAGACAAAGAATTCCACAGGTACAACATCATAGCAAGCCCTCATGAAAGGGCCTCCTCTGAAAGGACTTCTGATTATGGAACCTGCTGATTCTCTCCCAGAATGCTACCCCCATAATTTCCTGAGGAAAAAAATAATGGAATGACCACCTGAAAGCACAATTATCAGTTGTTTAGAAATAAGAATCTATAAAGATGAAGCACCATCATCCATTATAGAATGTTTCACAAACAAAAAAATGTATAGCTTCAGGAAACAAAAGGAGGCAATCCCATCAGCTGTACAGGGTATATGTGCTTTCTGTCTCTACAACACTGGAACTTGCCAAATGAAAGACCTGATCAGCAAAAGTGTTAGCATGAAATTAAGATTAGGTAACAAGAAATGAGGTAGAGATAGCAGTAAACTTTTAGCTAAAGTTACACTCAAAATGTTTGGCCTTCACATTTTCTAGGAAGGAATCAAGGAAAGGAAGCTGCCTCTATGCTATTGGTAATTGGCTCTGGAAATCAAAATCATTTGTTTATTTATTATTTATTTATGCAGTGCTAGGGCTCAAAGCCAGAGTGCCAAGAACACTACCACAGAGCATCTTCTTTACCCTTTAATTATTTAAGATTTTAGGAGAAGCAGTCTGTCAGCACATTATGAATCTGGATAAACTAACAGACAATCCATCTAGACTAGCTGTATGACAATTCTGTGAAAGAGTCTAGACTAGATTATAGAGGAAGGGAGACAATAACAATCACTTGAAATGCCAAAACCAGTTACAGCAATGGGACAATAGTTTTCCCCTTCTGGCTTCTTTTCTCGTGTCTTGAAATCATGCAGAATTCTGGAGAAATTCTTCACAGAATTTATTATATGAAATATCCAGCCACTACAAATTTTGGCCTATGGTGAATACCCACATGTAAATGTAAATTCTCTGATTGTGACTACTAATTCAATCAAATTGATATCAGGAACCTGAGGAAGAGATGTGGAAGAATCTCTTTGAGAATTGTTTCATCCAAATAAACTCCCTTTGCAAAAATGTTTACACCTTAATTATAAATACCCTAAATCCCAAAACTGATTGCATTAGAACAACAATGGACATAGTGTATATAATGTCTTTCCTTGATAACCAGATGAGGTTTCATGTTTTACTTCCTGAGGAGTAGATTCTGAAACTTAGCTTATTGTGGAGGATATTTAATAGAATTGTTATTACAATTAACTACTCAAGGAAGACAGTCACAAGGAAGAGTGAAAGAACAAAGGAAACAAGAGAGGAGGCAGACCAAGAAAGACTCAATCAACTCCATACAGAGTTCTGGAGATGAAATATCGCACCAGAGTTCTCAGGTTTTAGCCAAAGTAGACAGGCTTTCCTTGTGTATTTTGACCACTCACTGGGTGGTACCTCCATGAGAGAGTGTAAACTTGGACAAAGTAGTTATTTCCAACTGAGGAAACCCCTGATGACCACCTTCCTAGCATCAGGACAATAAGTACTTCCTTAACTCGAGGTTTTGTGCAATATACCATGCCTGCAGTAGCATCTCCTCTTCAGAACTTTGGTCCTCATTTCTTTTCCAGAAAAAAAATCACCGGTAATCAACATAGCCAAAGAAATCCTTATTGTCACAATTCACGTTGCTCTTCTGGGGAAAATTCAAATCCAAAATTTGCTTGTATTGGGATAAGGGTACATATAGTAGTCATATGATTGTCTTGTTGTGTGGGGCTCTTGTGAAACTTTACTTTAGAAGCAGGATGCATTTGGGATTGACTGTAGCCTTTATGATCACTATAGTGTAAACTAAGTCTCTTACTTTCCCAGCCTTCTCTTTCAGTTCCCAATAGGTGTTGATCAAGAGAGCAAATTCTGACAAACCTCCTCCAAACAAGTTTCCAAATCAGTGTTTGTTTCCCAGGTAACAGGATTTAAGATGTGATGCAAGTCAAACAAGCAACTACAAATCTGTGTGACAAAAGCTATAATAGGAGAAAGCAAGAATGCCAGGGAAGCTCTGTAAGAATATTTAGCCTATTCTCTCAAAGGCTGTAAAGTGCAAAGAGGAGAGATCAGGACAGTAGTCTCCTCAGTGGTATAAGAACAATGGAATAATACCTCTTAGGCTACTCAACTACAGTGAAGTCCTGAACCATAAGCACTACATGTAGATGTACATAAGTGAAAAACAATTTTTATGCTGAAGAATAAACACTTGTTTTTTTTTTCTCACATATCAAGATTTCTTACAAGAGGTCCAGAGTCGGCATAAGAGACTCATCATTTTAACACACACACACAGCGCTCTGTTTCAGTTCTATTTTTATTACTGAGTAAATAGTTCTCCCTAGGCTTATAGCACAATTGTTTAACTTATAGACAAAGGTGTTCATACTTCACAGGGAGAAAGGGAAATATTTTAAAAGGAATAGAATTGTACTTCTCCATGTGTAACATGTGTGTGATTGAAACCATTACCAGGTTTTTTAATTGATATGAACAAAAAGTTACTTTGACTATGTAATGTAAAAGGAACTTCTTTCAAAATACAATGAGATGTAACTTTTAGTGTCTAGAAGCAGACACTAACATATAGGGGAGTGGTTAATGTATGTTATATTGACTCAGTTAAATATGCAAAAGAGAGAAACTTGAAGGGATTGTGTGGGAGCCATTTTTCCAGTGCTGTGTCATTATTATATACTGTGCAAAAAGTAAAGCTCAGGAAAGATTTCAGCATACTGTCAGTACTGTTCAAGCTAAACTCTCCATTGATCGCCCAGACAGAATTCAAGGACCCCATTATTCAAACTGTGCCACACATGCACACTCACACACACACACAGAGAATCTCAAAATGATTTATAAAGTTAAATAATACAATTACACAGTTAAATAACCACAAAGGAAGAAGAAAATTAAGACCTTTAGGCAAGAGAAGAGAGACTTTCAAGAACTCTATGAAAAGAGAAGAGATAGTGTCAATGAGGCAGAGAAATGCAAGAAGTTTCTTCCAGATGCCAAGAGCAATAAAGGAAAAGGTTTTTGATCTTATCTCACAGAAACACACTGCAGAAGGAAGGCAGAATGAATGTCAGTGAGATGTAGGACTTGGGGAGGGGAGAGAAGCAGATTATTTCTTGAAATCTATTTGCTAGTTGAAAGTAAGTCTACAATTTGAAAGAATGTATTACAAAACTTCTTGAGATATAAATGTTACTTAAAATATGATTAAGATCATAAAATTCCTATCATGCAACTAGATACAGTCCTCCAACTTTGAAGTGTAGGACATATTTGCAGAAGCAGTATTTGATTATAAATGAGCCATCTTCCTCCACCTCTGCCTTAATAGCACAGTATTTGATGTATTAGAAATCAATCTACTATATAAAATATATTCTTTCATGATAAGGGCACTTCTTATTCCTTTGTGATAAAATTATGACTGCCTCCCCAATGTTCAGTAGGAAATGCAACGTCTGTTGTTTATTGCTTTGGTCTTTATTCCTCATACCTGCCTCCTCCTATATCAATTTGATCAACTCATACATTTTATTTTATTTTTTGGGGGGAGGGGTCAGGTCGTGGGACCTGAACTCTGGGCCTGAGCGCTGTCCCTCAGCTCTTTAGCTCAAGGCTAGCGCTCTACCATTTGAGCCACAACGCCACTTCCAGCTTTTTTCCCTTTGCTTATGTGCTACTGAGGAATCGAACCCAGGGCCTCAGGCATGCAAGGCAAGCGCTCTACCACTAAGCCAACTTCCCAGCCTTTAATTTTATTTTTTAACTCATACAGTACTTAGAACTGTTACCCCTTTCCTCTAATTTACTTTTTTTTCTAATTCAGTGCCATTTAGAGAAGGATTCTGAGCACGAGCAGTTCTAGATTTAATTATAAAAGGAAGAACTTAGTAAGTTTGTTACATGATTCAAGTTTGAACTCATCATTGTATCCTTCCACTTTTGATCCCTGTTTCTCTGAAAGTGTAACCACTAAGGAATATCTGGGATAGAAACAAATGAAATGACATAATGAAGGAGCAAAGAAGGCATTTTAAAGTAGTGGAGGAACTCAGTTAAGATAAAACACTGTAAAATCTATTCTAATACAATCAACAAATATGAAAAACATACATAAATGCTTTGTGATTTTTAACTATACCTCTAAACTTGTCAATTCATAAAAGTCAATTCCAGAGGAAGAAGAATGAATAATGAAGACCATCAATGTAGTTAGGAAGTCACCGTGACTCCTCTTTATTATAAACTAACCTATGCAGGACTGCTCTTAGAAATCCTCCTAGCCCAGAAACTTTTGGGAATGGTTATACTGCATTATCCTGATAAACCCAATCAGTTAAGTGTTTTCACACACCATGCATCTAGTGGATATTTTCAAAGTATAATTTTTCTTTGCTGACCTTTATACTTAGATAGCTAATTACTGTGAATTTGAGAATGCTAATGATAAGCTAAACTATGTATCACAGATACTGAAATGATGACACCTGGATATTTGAAAATCTTGTCCTTTTGCAGTGGAATGTGTATTCATTAGCAGTTCTTGCCTTTCATTCTACACCTTTGATGAGAAAATTGCAGAAAGGACAAGCTACGTTGAACTCTGTGTATATGTGATAATGGAGGAGGAAGAGTTTGTAGTGGGACATGCCTGAAACCCCACATATTTGGGAGACAGTATCAGAAGGACTGAGAGGTTGAGACCATTCTAGATGGAGTTAATGAAACCCTATCTCCAAAACAAAATGCAAACAAAAGTACTGGAGGCATGGATCAAATGGTAGAGCATACCATAAGTGTAGCCCTGAATTCAACCACTAGTCCATCAAAATTTAAAAAACAAAATAAGAAAAAATAAGGTGAAAAATGGAAGGGAAGATCAAAAAGCAAGAGTAGCAGAAGAAGTTGAATAGGGACGATGGGAAAGGAAGATTGCACCTGGGGAACTGTCTCTGAGACAATTTTAGGGAGTCAGATTAGAAAAAGGGCAAAATGAGGACATGTAAACAGTTCCTTTACTTTTCCTTGTGTTGTACATTTTTTTTCTTTTGAGACTTTTTTTTAAAAAATTGACGTATTTTTTTAATTTAATTTTATTTTATTTGTGAACATACTGTACAGAGGGGTTACATTTACATGGGCAGGATAATGCGTACATTTCTTGCCAAGCATTGCAGCCTCCTCCTTTGTTTACCCTTCACATCCCTTCCCAGCCTCCCCCCTCCCCCCCAATCCCAATCCTTCTCCTTTGCCGCTCCCTCCCCAACCCCTCCGCACCAACATTGTAAAGCTCTTTTTGGACATGACAACTCGTACTTCTCATTGTTGCAACAGTTCCACCTGTATCCTTAAACAACTGGTTTTTCCCCATCTCCTCCACAAGTTATACTGACATCAAATATAGTGAAAGCAGGGGTTATACTGTGGGGGAGAGACGTACAAAGCAACAAAGAGAAAATCTTATAAATGCGTTAGAAACACATGCATGAAAGAAAAAAAGATTAAAATGCACATCTAACAGTTCATTTTCCTAACATCACATTATCTGACCTTTTCTGCTTGACTCATATATATACTAGATATTACAAATAAGGGAAACCATGGGACCTATGTTTCTTTGGGCCTGGCTTACTTCACTTAAAATAATTTTTTCTAAGTTTTTCCATTTCCTAACAAATGGGGCAATGTCATTCTTTCTGATGGAGGCATAGAATTCCATTGTGTATAATATACCACATTTTCTTGATCCATTCATCTACTGAGGGGCATCTGGGTTGGTTCCAGATCTTAGCTATGGTAAATAATGCTGCAATAAACAGAGTTGTGCTGGTAG